>NC_134837.1:71856456-71994726 GCF_004210375.1 Tachypleus tridentatus | reverse complement strand
TTAATGAATGTTTTAAAGAATGTATGTCATTAAAGTTTTAAAGAATAAAGACAAGTATGTCATTAATGAATGTTTTAAAGAATAAAGACAAGTATGTGATTAATGAATGTTTTGAAGAATAAAGAGAAGAATGTGGGTTAATGAATGTTTTAAAGAATAAAGACAAGTATGTCATTAATGAATGTTTTAAAGAACAAAGACAAGTATGTGATTATGAATGTTTTAAAGAATAAAGACAAGTATGTGATTAATGAATGTTTTAAAGAATAAAGACAAGTATGTGATTATGAATGTTTTAAAGAATAAAGACAATAACGTGATTAATGAATGTTTTAAAGAATAAAGACAAGAATGGGATTAATGAATGTTTTAAAGAATAAAGACAAGTATGTGAATTAATGAATGTTTTAAAGAATAAAGACAAGTATGTCATTAATGTCATTATGTCATTAATGAATGTTTTAAAGAATAAAGACAAGTATGTGATTAATGAATGTTTTTTTATTAATGAATGTTTTAAAGAACAAAGACAAGTATGTCATTAATGAATGTTTTAAAGAATAAAGACAAGTATGTCATTAATGAATGTTTTAAAGAATAAAGACAAGTATGTGATTAATGAATGTATGTGATTAATGAATGTTTTAAAGAACAAAGACAAGTATGTGATTAATGAATGTTTTAAAGAATAAAGACAAGTATGTGATTAATGAATGTTTTTAAAGACAAGTAGATTAATGAATGTTTTAAAGAATAAAGACAATGTCATTAATGAATGTGATTAATGAATGTTTTAAAGAATAAAGACAAGTATGTCATTAATGAATGTTTTAAAGAATAAAGACAAGTATGTCATTAATGAATGTTTTAAAGAATAAAGACAAGTATGTGATTAATGAATGTTTTGTGATTAAAAGAATAAAGACAAGTATGTGATTAATGAATGTTTAAATGTGATTAATGAATGTTTTAAAGAACAAAGACAACAATGTCATTAATGAATGTTTTAAAGAATAAAGAAAGACAATGTGTTTTGTGATTAATGACAAATGTTTTAAAGAACAAAAGACAAGTATGTCATTAATGAATGTTTTAAAGAATAAAGACAATAATGTGATTAATGAATGTTTTAAAGAATAAAGACAATAATATTAATGAATGTTTTAAAGAACAAAGACAATAATGTGATTAATGAATGTTTTAAAGAATAAAGACAAGTATGTGATTAATGAATGTTTTAAAGAATAAAGACAAGTATGTGATTAATGAATGTTTTAAAGAATAAAGACAAGAATTAATGAATGTTTTAAAGAACAAAGACAAAGACAAGTATGTGATTAATGAATGTTTTAAAGAATAAAGACAAGTATGTGATTATGAATGTTTTAAAGAATAAAGACAAGTATGTGATTAATGAATGTTTTAAAGAATAAAGACAAGTATGTGATTAATGAATGTTTTAAAGAATAAAGACAAGTATGTCATTAATGAATGTTTTAAAGAATAAAGACAAGTATGTGATTAATGAATGTTTTAAAGAATAAAGACAAGTATGTGATTAATGAATGTTTTAAAGAATAAAGACAAGTATGTGATTAATGAATGTTTTAAAGAACAAAGACAAGTATGTCATTAATAATGTTTTAAAGAACAAAAGACAAGTATGTCATTAATGAATGTTTTAAAGAATAAAACAAAATGTGATTAATGAATGTTTTAAAGAATTAATTAATGATGTTTTAAAGAAAAGAATAAAGACAATAATGTGATTAATGAATGTTTTAAAGAATAAAGACAATAACGTGATTAATGAATGTTTTAAAGAATAAAGACAAGAATGGGATTAATGAATGTTTTAAAGAATAAAGACAATAACGTGATTAATGAATGTTTTAAAGAAGACAAAGACAAGTAAATGTCATTAATGAATGTTTTAAAGAATAAAGACAAGTATGTCATTAATGAATGTTTTAAAGAATTAATGAATGTTTTAAAGAATAAAGACAAGTATGTCATTAATGAATGTTTTAAAGAATAAAGACAAGTATGTCATTAATGAATGTTTTAAAGAATAAAGACAAGTATGTCATTAATGAATGTTTTAAAGAATAAAGACAAGTATGTCATTAATGAATGTTTTAAAGAATAAAGACAAGTATGTGATTAATGAATGTTTTAAAGAACAAAGACAAAGACAATGAATGTAAAGAATAAAGACAATTAATGAATGTTTTAAAGAATAAAGACAAGTATGTGATTAATGAATGTTTTGAAGAACAAGGACAAGTATGTCATTAATGAATGTTTTAAAGAATAAAGACAAGTATGTCATTAATGAATGTTTTAAAGAATAAAGACAATAACGTGATTAATGAATGTTTTAAAGAATAAAGACAATAATGTGATTAATGAATGTTTTAAAGAATAAAGACAATAACGTGATTAATGAATGTTTTAAAGAATAAAGACAAGTAATGTGATTAATCATTAATGAATGTTTTAATGAATGTTTTAAAGAACAAGACAAGTATGTCATTAATGAATGTTTTAAAGAATAAAGACAAGTATGTCATTAATGAATGTTTTAAAGAATAAAGACAAGTATGTCATTAATGAATGTTTTAAAGAATAAAGACAAAAAGTTTTAAAGAACAATGTATCATTAATGAATGTTTTAAAGAATAAAGACAAGTATGTCATTAATGAATGTTTTAAAGAATAAAGACAAGTATGTGATTATGAATGTTTTAAAGAATAAAGACAAGTATGTGATTATGAATGTTTTAAAGAATAAAGACAAGTATGTGATTATGAATGTTTTAAAGAAAGACAAAAGACAAGTATGTCATTAATGAATGTTTTAAAGAATAAAGACAAGTATGTGATTAATGAATGTTTTAATGAATGAAGAAAAGACAAGTCATTAATGTCATTAATGAATGTTTTAAAGAATAAAGACAAGTATGTGATTAATGAATGTTTTAAAGAATAAAGACAAATGTCATTAATATGTCATTAATGAATGTTTTAAAGAATAAAGACAAGTATGTGATTAATGAATGTTTTAAAGAATAAAGACAAGTATGACAATTAATGAATGTTTTAAAGAAAAGAATAAAGACAATGAATGTGATTAATGAATGTTTTAAAGAATAAAGACAAGTATGTCATTAATGAATGTTTTAAAGAATAAAGACAAGTATGTCATTAATGAATGTTTTAAAGAATAAAGACAAGTATGTCATTAATGAATGTTTTAAAGAATAAAGACAAGTATGTGATTAATGAATGTTTTAAAGAATAAAGACAAGTATGTGATTATTAATGAATGTTTTAAAGAATAAAAGACAAGACAATATGTCATTAATGAATGTTTTAAAGAATAAAGACAATAATGTGATTAATGAATGTTTTAAAGAATAAAGACAATTAATGAATGTTTTAAAGAAAAAGACAAGAATGATTAATGAATGTTTTAAAGAATAAAGACAAGTATGTCATTAATGAATGTTTTAAAAAACAAAGACAAGTATGTGATTATGAATGATTTAAAGAATAAAGACAAGTATGTCATTAATGAATGTTTTAAAGAATAAAGACAAGTATGTCATTAATGAATGTTTTAAAGAACAAAGACAAGTATGTCATTAATGAATGTTTAAAGAATAAAGGACAAGTAATTAATGAATGTTTTAAAGAACAAGACAAGTATGTCATTAATGAATGTTTTAAAGAATAAAGACAAGTATGTCATTAATGAATGTTTTAAAGAACAAAGACAAGTATGTGATTAATGAATGTTTTAAAGAATAAAGACAATAATGTGATTAATGAATGTTTTAAAGAATAAAGACAAGTAAAGACAATGTGATTAATGAATGTTTTAAAGAATAAAGACAAGTATGTGATTAATGAATGTTTTAAAGAATAAAGACAAAGATTAATGAATGTTTTAAAGAATAAAGACAAGTATGTCATTAATGAATGTTTTAAAGAATTAATTAATGAATGTTTTAAAGAATAAAGACAAGTATGTCATTAATGAATGTTTTAAAGAATAAAGACAAGTATGTCATTAATGAATGTTTTAAAGAATAAAGAATAAAGAATGTATGACAATAATGTGATTAATGAATGTTTTAAAGAATAAAGACAAGTATGTCATTAATGAATGTTTTAAAGAATAAAGACAAGTATGTCATTAATGAATGTTTTAAAGAATAAAGACAAAATGTGATTAATGAATGTTTTAAAGAATAAAGACAAAGTATGATTAATGAATGTTTTAAAGAATAAAGACAAGTATGTGATTAATGAATGTTTTAAAGACAAAGAATAATGAATGTTTTAAAGAATAAAGACAATATGTGATTAATGAATGTTTTAAAGAATTAATGAAAAGAAGATTAATGAATGTTTTAAAGAATAAAGACAAGTATGTGATTAATGAATGTTTTAAAGAATAAAGAACAAGGACAAGTATGTCATTAATGAATGTTTTAAAGAATAAAGACAAGTATGTCATTAATGAATGTTTTAAAGAATAAAGACAAGTATGTCATTAATGAATGTTTTTATGTATTAATGAATGTTTTAAAGAACAAGTATGTGATTAATGAATGTTTTAAAGAATAAAGACAAGTATGTGATTAATGAATGTTTTAAAGAACAAAAGACAAGTATGTGATTAATGAATGTTTTAAAGAATAAAGACAAGTATGTGATTAATGAATGTTTTAAAGAATAAAGACAAGTATGTGATTAATGAATGTTTTAAAGAATAAAGACAATAATGTGATTAATGAATGTTTTAAAGAATAAAGACAAGTATGTGATTAATGAATGTTTTAAAGAAAACAAAATGACAATGTTTTAAAGAATAATGTGATTAATGAATGTTTTAAAGAATAAAGACAAGTAATGTCATTAATGAATGTTTTAAAGAATAAAGACAATAATGTGATTAATGAATGTTTTAAAGAATAAAGACAAGAATGTGATTAATGAATGTTTAAAGAGACAAATGAATGTAAAGAATGTCATTAATGAATGTTTTAAAGAATAACGACAATAATGTGATTAAAATGTTTTAAAGAATAAAGACAAAGAATGTTTTAAAGAATAAAGACAATGTGATTAATGAATGTTTTAAAGAACAAGTATGTCATTAATGAATGTTTTAAAGAATAAAGACAAGTATGTCATTAATGAATGTTTTAAAGAAATGACAAGTATGTGATTAATGAATAAAGACAAGTATGTCATTAATGAATGTTTTAAAGACAAGACAAGTATGTGATTAATGAATGTTTTAAAGAATGAATGTGTTTTAAAGAATGTTTTAAAGAATGTGATTAATGAATGTTTTAAAGAACAAAGACAAGTATGTCATTAATGAATGTTTTAAAGAAAAAAACAACAAAGACAAGTATGTCATTAATGAATGTTTTAAAGAATAAAGACAAGTATGTCATTAATGAATGTTTTAAAGAATTAATGAATGTTTTAAAGAATGACAAGTATGTCATTAATGAATGTTTTAAAGAATAAAGACAATAATGTGATTAATGAATGTTTTAAAGAATAAAGACAAGTAATGTGATTAATGAATGTTTTAAAGAATAAAGACAAGTATGTGAATGTTTTTAAAGACAAGTATGTGATTAATGAATGTTTTAAAGAACAAAGACAAGTATGTGATTAATGAATGTTTTAAAAATAAAGAAATAAAGACAATAATGTGATTAATGAATGTTTTAAAGAATAAAGACAATAATGTGATTAATGAATGTTTTAAAGAAAAGACAAGTATGTGATTAATGAATGTTTTAAAGAATAAAGACAAGTATGTGATTAATGAATGTTTTAAAGAATAAAGACAAGTATGTGATTAATGAATGTTTTAAAGAATAAAGACAAGTAAAGAATGACAATATGTCATTAATGTTTTAAAGAATGTACATTAATGAATTTAAAGAATGTTTTAAAGACAAGTATGTCATTAATGAATGTTTTAAAGAATAAAGACAAGTATGTGATTAATGAATGTTATTATTAATGAAACAAAGACAAGTATGTCATTAATGAATGTTTTAAAGAACAAAGACAAGTATGTGATTATGAATGATTTAAAGAATAAAGACAAGTATGTCATTAATGAATGTTTTAAAGAATAAAGACAAGTATGTCATTAATGAATGTTTTAAAGAATAAAGACAAGTATGTCATTAATGAATGTTTTAAAGAACAAGGACAAGTATGTCATTAATGAATGTTTTAAAGAATAAAGACAAGTATGTGATTAATGAATGTTTTAAAGAATAAAGACAAGTATGTGATTATGAATGTTTTAAAGAATAAAGACAATAACGTGATTAATGAATGTTTTAAAGAATAAAGACAAGTCATTAATGAATGTAAAGAATAATTAATGAATGTTTTAAAGAATAAAGACAAGTATGTCATTAATGAATGTTTTAAAGAATAAAGACAAGTATGTGATTAATGAATGTTTTAAAGAATATGTCAAATGAAAGTATGTGATTAATGAATGTTTTAAAAAGAATAAAGACAAGTATGTCATTAATGAATGTTTCAAAGAACAAAGACAAGTATGTGATTATGAATGTTTTAAAGAATAAAGACAATAACGTGATTAATGAATGTTTTAAAGAATAAAGACAAGAATGTGATTAATGAATGTTTTAAAGAATAAAGACAAGAATGTCATTAATGAATGTTTTAAAGAATAAAGAACAAGTATGTGATTAATGAATGTTTTAAAGAATAAAGACAATGTGATTAATGAATGTTTTAAAGAATAAAGACAAATAATGTGATTAATGAATGTTTTTAAAGAATTAATGAATGTTTTAAAGAATAAAGACAAGTATGTCATTAATGAATGTTTTAAAGAATAAAGACAAGTATGTGATTATGAATGTTTTAAAGAATAAAGACAATAACGTGATTAATGAATGTTTTAAAGAATAAAGACAATAATGTGATTAATGAATGTTTTAAAGAATAAAGACAATAATGTGATTAATGAATGTTTTAAAGAATAAAGACAAGTATGTGATTAATGAATGTTTTAAAGAACAAGGACAAGTATGTCATTAATGAATGTTTTAAAGAACAAGGACAAGTATGTCATTAATGAATGTTTTAAAGAATAAAGACAAGTATGTCATTAATGAATGTTTTTTAAAGAATGTCATTAAAGACAAGTATGTCATTAATGAATGTTTTAAAGAATGTTTTAAACAAAGACAAGTATGTGATTAATGAATGTTTTAAAGAATAAAGACAAGTATGTGATTAATGAATGTTTTAAAGAATAAAGACAAGTATGTGATTAATGAATGTTTTATTAATGAATGTTTTAAAGAAGACAAGACAATAATGTGATTAATGAATGTTTTTTCATTAAAGAAGAAAAGACAATAATGTGATTAATGAATGTTTTAAAGAATAAAGACAAGAATGTGATTAATGAATGTTTTAAAGAATAAAGACAAGTATGTGATTAATGAATGTTTTAAAGAATAAAGACAAGTATGTCATTAATGAATGTTTTAAAGACAAGTATGTCATTAATGAATGTTTTAAAGAATAAAAGATGTCATTAATGAATGTTTTAAAGACAAATGTCATTAATGAATGTTTTAAAAGGACAAGTATGTCATTAATGAATGTTTTAAAGAATAAAGACAAGTATGTGATTAATGAATGTTTTAAAGAATAAAAAGACAAGAATAGACAAGTATGTCATTAATGAATGTTTTAAAGAACAAAGACAAGTATGTCATTAATGAATGTTTTAAAGAACAAGGACAAGTATGTGTGATTAATGAATGTTTTAAAGAAAGAAAGAAAGACATTAATGAATGTTTTAAAGAATAAAGACAAGTATGTGATTAATGAATGTTTTAAAGAATAAAGACAAGTATGTGATTAATGAATGTTTTAAAGAATAAAGACAAGTATGTGATTAATGAATGTTTTAAAGAATAAAGACAAGTATGTCATTAATGAAAAGACAAAGTATGTCATTAATGAATGTTTTAAAGAATAAAGACAAGTATGTGATTAATGAATGTTTTAAAGAATAAAGACAAGTATGTCATTAATGAATGTTTTAAAGAATGACAAGTATGTGATTAATGAATGTTTTAATGAATGATTAATGAATTTTAAAGAATAAAGACAATGTGATTAATGAATGTTTTAATGAATGTGATTTGAAAAGAATAAAGACAATAATGTGATTAATGAATGTTTTAAAGAATAAAGACAAGTATGTGATTAATGAATGTTTTAAAGAACATTAAATGTTTTAAAGACATTAATGAATGTTTTAAAGAACAAGGACAAGTATGTCATTAATGAATGTTTTAAAGAATAAAGACAAGTATGTCATTAATGAATGTTTTAAAGAATAAAGACAAGTATGTCATTAATGAATGTTTTAAAGAATAAAGACAAGTATGTCATTAATGAATGTTTTAACGAACAATGACAAGTATGTCATTAATGAATGTTTTAAAGAACAAGGACAAAGATTAATGAATGTTTTAAAGAATAAAGACAAGTATGTGATTAATGAATGTTTTAAAGAATAAAGACAAGTATGTGATTATGAATGTTTTAAAGAATAAAGACAAGTATGTGATTAATGAATGTTTTAAAGAATAAAGACAAGTATGTGATTATGAATGTTTTAAAGAATAAAGACAAGTATGTGATTAATGAATGTTTTAAAGAATAAAGACAAGAATGTGATTAATGAATGAATGTTTTAAAGAACAAAGACAAGTATGTCATTAATGAATGTTTTAAAGAACAAAGACAAGTATGTCATTAATGAATGTTTTAAAGAATAAAGACAAGTATGTCATTAATGAATGTTTTAAAGAATAAAGACAAGTATGTCATTAATGAATGTTTTAACGAACAATGACAAGTATGTCATTAATGAATGTTTTAAAGAATGTTTTAAAGACAAGTATGTCATTAAAGAATAAAGACAAGTATGTGATTAATGAATGTTTTAAAGAATAACAATAATGTGATTAATGAATGTTTTAAAGAATAAAGACAAGAATGTCATTAATGAATGTTTTAAAAAACAAGGACAAGTTTGTGATTAATGAATGTTTTAAAGAATAAAGACAAGTATGTGATTATGAATGTTTTAAAGAATAAAGACAATAACGTGATTAATGAATGTTTTAAAGAATAAAGACAAGAATGGGATTAATGAATGTTTTAAAGAATAAAGACAATGTGATTAATGAATGTTTTAAAGAATTGATTAATGAATGTTTTAAAGAATAAAGACAAGTATGTGATTAATGAATGTTTTAAAGAAAGACAAGTACATTAATGAATGTGATTAATGAATGTTTTAAAGAACAAGACAAGTATGTGATTAATGAATGTTTTAAAGAATAAAGACAAGTATGTGATTAATGAATGTTTTAAAGAATAAAGACAAGTATGTGATTAATGAATGTTTTAAAGAATAAAGACAAGTATGTCATTAATGAATGTTTTAAATGAAACAAGGACAAGTATGTGATTAATGACAAGTATGTGATTAATGAATGTTTTAAAGAATAAAGACAAGTATGTGATTAATGAATGTTTTTAAAGACAATAATGTGATTAATGAATGTTTTAAAGAATAAAAGACAAGTATGTGATTAATGAATGTTTTAAAGAATAAAGACAATAATGTGATTAATGAATGTTTTTAAAGACAAGAATGTCATTAATGAATGTTTTAAAGAATAAAGACAAGTATGTCATTAATGAATGTTTTAAAGAACAAGGAAAGACAAGAATGTAAAGAATTAATGAATGAATGTTTTAAAGAATAAAGACAAGTATGTCATTAATGAATGTTTTAAAGAACAAGGACAAGTATGTCATTAATGAATGTTTTAAAGAATAAAGACAAGTATGTGATTAATGAATGTTTTAAAGAATAAAGACAAGTATGTGATTATGAATGTTTTAAAGAATAAAGACAATAACGTGATTAATGAATGTTTTAAAGAATAAAGACAAGTATGTGATTAATGAATGTTTTGACAATATGTCATTAATGAATGTTTTAAAGAATAAAGACAAGTATGTGATTAATGAATGTTTTAAAGAATAAAGACAAGTATGTCATTAATGAATGTTTTTAAAGAAAAGACAAGTATGTCATTAATGAATGTTTTTAAAGACAAATGTCATTAATGAATGTTTTAAAGAACAAAGACAAGTATGTCATTAATGAATGTTTTTAAAGAAAAGACAAGACAATGTGATTAATGAATGTTTTTTATGTCATTAATGAATGTTTTAAAGAATAAAGACAAGTATGTGATTAATGAATGTTTTAAAGAACAAGGACAAGTATGTGATTAATGAATGTTTTAAAGAACAAGGACAAGTATGTCATTAATGAATGTTTTAAAGAATAAAGACAAGTATGTGATTAATGAATGTTTTAAAGAATAAAGACAATAACGTGATTAATGAATGTTTTAAAGAATAAAGACAAGTATGTGATTAATGAATGTTTTAAAGAACAAGGACAAGTATGTCATTAATGAATGTTTTAAAGAACAAAGACAAGTATGTGATTATGAATGTTTTAAAGAATAAAGACAAGTATGTGATTAATAAAGAATGTTTGATTAATGAATGTTTTAAAGAATAAAGACAATAACGTGATTAATGAATGTTTTAAAGAATAAAGACAAGAATGTGATTAATGAATGTTTTAAAGAATAAAGACAATAATGTGATTAATGAATGTTTTAAAGAATAAAGACAAGTATGTCATTAATGAATGTTTTAAAGAACAAAGACAAGTATGTCATTAATGAATGTTTTAAAGAACAATGACAAGTATGTCATTAATGAATGTTTTAAAGAATAAAGACAAGTATGTGATTAATGAATGTTTTAAAGAATAAAGACAAGTATGTGATTATGAATGTTTTAAAGAATAAAGACAATAATGTGATTAATGAATGTTTTAAAGAATAAAGACAAGAATGTGATTAATGAATGTTTTAAAGAATAAAGACAAATGTGATTAATGAATGTTTTTAAATGTGATTAATGAATGTTTTAAAGAATAAGACAATAATGTGATTAATGAATGTTTTAAAGAATAAAGACAATGAATGTGATTAATGAATGTTTTAAAGAATAAAGACAAGTATGTGATTAATGAATGTTTTAAAGAATAAAGACAAGTATGTGATTAATGAATGTTTTAAAGAATTAATGAAGAAAGACAAGTATGTCATTAATGAATGTTTTAAAGAATAAAGACAAGACAAGTATGTGATTAATGAATGTTTTAAAGAATAAAGACAAAAGACAAGTATGTGATTAATGAATGTTTTAAAGAATAAAGACAAGTATGTCATTAATGAATGTTTTAAAGAATAAAGACAAGTATGTCATTAATGAATGTTTTAAAGAATAAAGACAAAGTATGTGATTAATGAATGTTTTAAAGAATAAAGACAAGTATGTGATTAATGAATGTTTTAAAGAACAAAGACAAGTAATTAATGAATGTTTTAAAAATATGTGATTAAAAGATTAATGAACAAGAATGTAAAGAATAAAGACAAGAATGTGATTAATGAATGTTTTAAAGAATAAAGAATGTGATTAATGAATGTTTTAAAGAACAAAGACAAGTATGTGATTAATGAATGTTTTAAAGAATAAAGACAAGAATGTGATTAATGAATGTTTTAAAGAATAAAGACAAAATGTCATTAATGAATGTTTTAAAGAACAAGGACAAGTATATCATTAATGAATGTTTTAAAGAATAAAGACAAGTATGTCATTAATGAATGTTTTAAAGAATAAAGACAAGTATGTCATTAATGAATGTTTTAACGAACAATGACAAGTATGTCATTAATGAATGTTTTAAAAAGACAAGTAACATTAATGAATGTTTTAAAGAATAAAGACAAGTATGTCATTAATGAATGTCATAAAGAATGACAATGTCATTAATGAATGTTTTAAAATAAAGACAAGTATGTGATTAATGAATGTTTTAAAGAATAAAGACAAGTATGTGATTAATGAATTTAAAGAATAAAGACAAGTAATGTAAAGACATTAATGAATGTTTTGACAAGTATGTCATTAATGAATGTTTTAAAGAATAAAGACAAGACAAGTATGTCATTAATGAATGTGATTAATGAATGTTTTAAAGAATAAAGACAATAATGTGATTAATGAATGTTTTAAAGAATAAAGACAAGAATGTGATTAATGAATGTTTTAAAGAATAAAGACAAGTATGTCATTAATGAATGTTTTAAAGAATAAAGACAAGTATGTGATTAATGAATGTTTTAAAGAACAAGGACAAGTATGTCATTAATGAATGTTTTAAAGAACAAGGACAAGTATGTCATTAATGAATGTTTTAAAGAATAAAGACAAGTATGTGATTAATGAATGTTTTAAAGAATAAAGAATAAAGACAATAATGTGATTAATGAATGTTTTAAAGAATAAAGACAAGAATGTGATTAATGAATGTTTTAAAGAATAAAGACAAGTATGTCATTAATGAATGTTTTAAAGAATAAAGACAATGTCATTAATGAATGTTTTAAAGAACAAAGACAAGTATGTCATTAATGAATGTTTTAAAGAATAAAGACAAGTATGTGATTAATGAATGTTTTAAAGACAAGAATGTGATTAATGAATGTTTTAAAGAAAAGACAAGTATGTCATTAATGAATGTTTTAAAGAATAAAGACAAGTATGTGATTAATGAATGTTTTTTTAAAGAATGTTTTAAAGAAAAGACAAGTATGTGATTAATGAATGTTTTAAAGAATAAAGACAATGTTTTAAAGAATGTGATTAATGAATGTTTTAAAGAATAAAGACAATAATGTGATTAATGAATGTTTTAAAGAATAAAGACAAAATGTGATTAATGAATTAATGAATTAATGAATGTTTAAAGAATAAAGACAATAATGTGATTAATGAATGTTTTAAAGAATAAAGACAATAATGTGATTAATGAATGTTTTAAAGAACAAAGACAAGTATGTCATTAATGAATGTTTTAAAGAACAAGGACAAGTATGTCATTAATGAATGTTTTAAAGAACAAAGACAAGTATGTCATTAATGAATGTTTTAAAGAATAAAGACAAGTATGTGATTAATGAATGTTTTAAAGAAGGACAAGTATGTCATTAATGAATGTTTTAAAGAATAAAGACAAGTATGTGATTATGAATGTTTTAAAGAATAAAGACAAGTATGTGATTATGAATGTTTTAAAGAATAAAGACAAGTATGTGATTATGAATGTTTTAAAGAATAAAGACAATAATGTGATTAATGAATTGATTAATGAATGTTTTTTAATATTAAGAATGTTTTAAAGAATAAAGACATTAATGAATAATGTGATTAATGAATGTTTTAAAGAATAAAGACAATAACGTGATTAATGAATGTTTTAAAGAATAAAGACAAGTATGTGATTAATGAATGTTTTAAAGAACAAGGACAAGTATGTCATTAATGAATGTTTTAAAGAATAAAGACAATAACGTGATTAATGAATGTTTTAAAGAATAAAGACAATAACGTGATTAATGAATGTTTTAAAGAATAAAGACAATAATGTGATTAATGAATGTTTTAAAGAATAAAGACAATATGGGATTAATGAATGTATGTCATTAATGAATGTTTTAAAGAAAAGACAAGACAAGTATGTGATTAATGAATGTTTTAAAGAATGAATGTTTTAAAGAAAGACAAGTATGTCATTAATGAATGTTTTAAAGAACAAAGACAAGTATGTCATTAATGAATGTTTTAAAGAATAAAGACAAGTATGTCATTAATGAATGTTTTAAAGAATAAAGACAAGTATGTGATTAATGTGATTAATGAATGTTTTGAATTAAAGAATAAAGACAAGTATGTGATTAATGAATGTTTTAAAGAATAAAGACAAGTATGTGATTAATGAATGTTTTAAAGAATAAAGACAATAACGTGATTAATGAATGTTTTAAAGAATAAAGACAATAATGTGATTAATGAATGTTTTAAAGAATACAGACAAATATGACATTAATGAATGTTTTAAAGAATAACGTCAATAATGTGATTAATGAATGTTTTGAAGAACAAAGACAAGTATGTGATTAATGAATGTTTTTAAAGACAAGTATGTGATTAATGAATGTTTTAAAGAATAAGACAAGTATGTGATTAATGAATGTTTTAAAGAATAAATGTTTTAACGAATAATGATTAATGAATGTGATTAATGAATGTTTTAAAGAATAAAGACAAGACAATGTGATTAATGAATGTTTTAAAGAATAAAGACAAGTATGTGATTAATGAATGTTTTAAAGAATAAAGACAAGTATGTGATTAATGAATGTTTTAAAGTTATGTATTAATGAATGTTTTAAAGACAATAATGTGATTAATGAATGTTTTAAAGAATAAAGACAATAACGTGATTAATGAATGTTTTAAAGAATAAAGAATGTGATTAATGAATGATTTAAAGAATAAAGACAAGAATGTCATTAATGAATGTTTTAAAGAATAAAGACAAGTATGTCATTAATGAATGTTTTAAAGAATGTTTTAAAGACAAGTATGTCATTAATGAATGTTTTAAAGAACAAGGACAAGTAATGTCATTAATGAATGTTTTGAAAAGAACAAATGTCATTAATGAATGTTTTAAAGAATAGACAATTAATTAATGAATGTTTTAAAGAATAACGTCAAGTATGTGATTAATGAATGTTTTAAAGAACAAGGAAAAGTATGTGATTAATGAATGTTTTAAAGAATAAAGACACGTATGTCATTAATGAATGTTTTAAAGAATAAAGACAATAACGTGATTAATGAATGTTTTAAAGAATAAAAACAAGACAAATGTGATTAATGAATGTTTTAAAGAATGTGTCATTAATGAATGTTTTAAAGAATAAAGACAAGTATGTCATTAATGAATGTTTTAAAGAATAAAGACAAGTATGTCATTAATGAATGTTTTAAAGAATAAAGACAAGTATGTCATTAATGAATGTTTTAAAGAACAAAGACAAGTATGTCATTAATGAATGTTTTAAAGAATAATGTCATTAATGAATGACAAGTATGTGATTAATGAATGTTTTAAAGAATAAAGACAAGTATGTGATTATGAATGTTTTAAAGAATAAAGACAAGTATGTGATTATGAATGTTTTAAAGAATAAAGACAAGTATGTGATTAATGAATGTTTTAAAGAACAAAGACAAGTATATGATTAATGAATGTTTTAAAGAATAAAGACAAGTATGTGAATTAATGAATGTTTTGAATGTTTTAAAGAATAAAGACAAGTATGTGATTAATGAATGTTTTAAAGAATAAAGACAAGTATGTGATTAATGAATGTTTTAAAGAATAAAGACAAGTATGTGATTAATGAATGAAAAGAACAAGACAAATGTGATTAATGAATGTTTTAAAGAATAAAGACAATAAAGAATGTGATTAATGAATGTTTTAAAGAATAAAGACAAGTATGTGATTAATGAATGTTTTAAAGAATGTTTTAAAGAATAAGACAAGTATGTCATTAATGAATGTTTTAAAGAATAAAGACAATAATGTGATTAATGAATGTTTTAAAGAATAAAGACAAGTCATTAATGAATGTAAAGATTAATGAATGTTTAATAAAGAATAAAGACAATAATGTGATTAATGAATGTTTTAAAGAATAAAGACAATAACGTGATTAATGAATGTTTTAAAGAATAAAGAGAAGAATGTGATTAATGAATGTTTTAAAGAACAAGGACAAGTATGTCATTAATGAATGTTTTAAAGAACAAGGACAAGTATGTCATTAATGAATGTTTTAAAGAATGTTTTAAAGAAAAGACAAGTATGTCATTAATGAATGTTTTAAAGAACAAAGAAAGACAAGTATGTCATTAATGAATGTTTTTAAAGAACAAGTATGTCATTAATGTGATTAATGAATGTTTTAAAGAATAAAGGACAAGTATGTCATTAATGAATGTATGTTTAATGAATGTTTTAAAGAAAAGAAAGAATGTATGATTAATGAATGTTTTAAAGAATAAAGACAAGTATGTCATTAATGAATGTTTTAAAGAATAAAGACAAGTATGTGATTATGAATGTTTTAAAGAATAAAGACAAGTATGTGATTAATGAATGTTTTAAAGAATAAAGACAATAAAGACAAATGTGATTAATGAATGTTTTAAAGAATAAAGACAAGAATGTGATTAATGAATGTTTTAAAGAATAAAGACAAGTATGTCATTAATGAATGTTTTAAAGAATAAAGACAAGTATGTCATTAATGAATGTTTTAAAGAACAAGGAAAGACAAGTATGTCATTAATGAATGTCATTAATGAATGTTTTAAAGAACAAAGACAAGTATGTGATTATGAATGATTTAAAGAATAAAGACAAGTATGTCATTAATGAATGTTTTAAAGAATAAAGACAAGTATGTCATTAATGAATGTTTTAAAGAATAAAGACAAGTATGTGATTAATGAATGTTTTAAAGAATAAGGACAAGTATGTCATTAATGAATGTTTTAAAGAATAAAGACAAGTATGTGATTAATGAATGTTTTAAAGAATAAAGACAAGTATGTGATTAATGAATGTTTTAAAGAATAAAGACAAGTATGTCATTAATGAATGTTTTAAAGAATAAGACAAAGTGATTAATGAATGTTTTAAAGAATAAAGTATGTGATTAATGAATGTTTTAAAGAATAAAGACAATAATGTGATTAATGAATGTTTTAAAGAATAAAGACAAGTGTGTCATTAATGAATGTTTTAAAGAATAAAGACAAGTATGTGATTAATGAATGTTTTAAAGAAGGACAAGTACATTAATGAATGTTTTAAAGAATAAAGACAAGTATGTCATTAATGAATGTTTTAAAGAATAAAGACAATAATGTGATTAATGAATGTTTTAAAGAACAAAGACAAGTAAAGAACAAGGACATAGTAGGTCATTAATGAATGTTTTAAAGAATAAAGACAATAATGTGATTAATGAATGTTTTAAAGAATAAAGACAATAATGTGATTAATGAATGTTTTAAAGAATAAAGACACAATTAATGAATGTTTTAAAGAATAAAGGACAAGTATGTCATTAATGAATGTTTTAAAGAATAAAGGACAATGAATGTCATTAATGAATGTTTTAAAGAACAAAGACAAGTATGTCATTAATGAATGTTTTAAAGAATAAAGGACAAGTCATTAATGAATGTTTTAAAGAATAAAGACAAGTATGTGATTATGAATGTTTTAAAGAATAAAGACAATAATGTGATTAATGAATGTTTTAAAGAATAAAGACAAGTATGTGATTAATGAATGTTTTAAAGAATAAAGACAAGTATGTGATTAATGAATGTTTTTAAAGATGTCATTAATGAATGTTTTAAAGAATAAAGACAAGTATGTCATTAATGAATGTTTTAAAGAACAAAGACAAGTATGTCATTAATGAATGTTTTAAAGAAAAGACAAGTATGTGATTAATGAATGTTTTAAAGAATAAAGACAATAATGATTAATGAATGTTTTAAAGAATAAAGACAAGTATGTGATTAATGAATGTTTTAAAGAATAAAGACAAGTATGTGATTATGAATGTTTTAAAGAATAAAGACAATAACGTGATTAATGAATGTTTTAAAGAATAAAGACAATAATGTGATTAATGAATGTTTTAAAGAATAAAGACAAGTATGGGATTAATGAATGTTTTAAAGAATAAAGACAATAACGTGATTAATGAATGTCATTTTGAAAGAAGAATAAAGACAAGTATGTCATTAATGAATGTTTTTAAAGAAGTATGTCATTAATGAATGTTTTAAAGACAAGTATGTGATTAATGAATGTTTTAAAGAATAAAGACAATAACGTGATTAATGAATGTTTTAAAGAATAAAGACAATAATGTGATTAATGAATGTTTTAAAGAATAAAGACAAGAATGTGATTAATGAATGTTTTAAAGAACAAAGACAAGAATGTATGCCATTAATGAATGTTTTAAAGAATAAAGACAAGTATGTCATTAATGAATGTTTTAAAGAATAAAGAGAAAAGACAAGTATGTCATTAATGAATGTTTTAAAGAACAAGGACAAGTATGTCATTAATGAATGTTTTAAAGAACAAGGACAAGTATGTCATTAATGAATGTTTTAAAGAACAAGGACAAGTATGTCATTAATGAATGTTTTAAAGAATGAAAGACAAGAAGTATGTGACAATTAATGAATGTTTTAAAGAATAAAGACAATAATGTGATTAATGAATGTTTTAAAGAATAAAGACAAGTATGTGATTAATGAATGTTTTAAAGAGAGACAAATGTGATTAATGAATGTTTTAAAGAATAAAGACAAGTATGTGATTAATGAATGTTTTAAAGAATAAAGACAAGAATGTGATTAATGAATGTTTTAAAGAATAAAGACAATAACGTGATTAATGAATGTTTTAAAGAATAAAGACAAGTATGTCATTAATGAATGTTTTAAAGAACAAGGACAAGTATGTCATTAATGAATGTTTTATTAATGAATGTTTTAAAGAACAAAGACAAGTATGTCATTAATGAATGTTTTAAAGAACAAAGACAAGTATGTCATTAATGAATGTTTTAAAGAACAAGGACAAGTATGTGATTAATGACAAGTATGTCATTAATGAATGTTTTAAAAATAAAGACAAGTATGTGATTAATGAATGTTTTAAAGAATAAAGACAAGTATGTGAATTAATGAATGTTTTTAAAGACAAGTATGTCATTAATGAATGTTTTAAAGAACAAGACAAATGTCATTAATGAATGTTTTTTTATTAATGAATGTTTTAAAGAACAAAGACAAGTATGTGATTAATGAATGTTTTAAAGAATAAAGAAAGACAAGTATGTGATTAATGAATGTTTTAAAGAATAAAGACAAAAGACAAGTATGTGATTAATGAATGTTTTAAAGAATAAAGACAAAATAATGTTTTAAAGAATAAAGACAAGTATGTGATTAATGAATGTTTTAAAGAATAAAGACAAGTATGACAATGAATGTAAAGAATAACGACAATAATGTGATTAATGAATGTTTTAAAGAATAAAGACAAGTATGAACAAGACAAGTATCATTAATGAATGTTTTAAAGAATAAAGACAAGTATGTGATTAATGAATGTTTTAAAGAACAAAGACAAGTATGTGATTAATGAATGTTTTAAAGAACAAGGACAAGTATGTCATTAATGAATGTTTTAAAGAATAAAGACAAGTATGTGATTAATGAATGTTTTAAAGAAAGACAAATGTGATTAATGAATGTTTTAAAGAATATTAAGAACAAGAATAAAGACAAGTATGTGATTAATGAATGTTTTAAAGAAGGAAAGTATGTCATTAATGAATGTGATTAAAGAATGTTTTAAAGACAAGTATGTGATTAATGAATGTTTTAAAGAATAAAGACAAGTATGTGATTAATGAATGTTTTTAAAGAATGTTTTAAAGAAAGACAAGTATGTGATTAATGACAAGAATGTCATTAATGAATGTTTTAAAGAATAAAGACAAGTATGTCATTAATGAATGTTTTAAAGAACAAGGACAAGTATGTCATTAATGAATGTTTTAAAGAATAAAGACAAGTATGTGATTAATGAATGTTTTAAAGAACAAAGACAAGTATGTGATTATGAATGTTTTAAAGAATAAAGACAATAACGTGATTAATGAATGTTTTAAAGAATAAAGACAATAATGTGATTAATGAATGTTTTAAAGAATAAAGACAAGTATGTCATTAATGAATGTTTTAAAGAATAACGTCAATAATGTGATTAATGAATGTTTTTTAAAGAATAAAGAACAAGGACAAGTGATTAATGAATGTTTTAAAGAATAAAGACAATAACGTGATTAATGAATGTTTTAAAGAATAAAGACAATAATGTGATTAATGAATGTTTTAAAGAATAAAGACAAGTATGTGATTAATGAATGTTTTAAAGAATAAAGACAAGTATGTGATTAATGAATGTTTTAAAGAATAAAGACAAGTATGTCATTAATGAATGTTTTAAAGAACAAGGACAAGTATGTCATAATAATGTAAAGAACAAAGACAAGTATGTCATTAATGAATGTTTTAAAGAACAAAGACAAGTATGTCATTAATGAATGTTTTAAAGAATGTTTTAAAAGACAAGACAATATGTGATTAATGAATGTTTTAAAGAATAAAGACAAATAATGTGATTAATGAATGTTTTAAAGAATAAAGACAATAATGTGATTAATGAATGTTTTAAAGAATAAAGACAAGAATGTGATTAATGAATGTTTTAAAGAATAAAGACAAGTAAAGAATGTGTGATTATTAATGAATGTTTAATGAAGTTTTAAAGGACAAGTATGTCATTAATGAATGTTTTAAAGAACAAGGACAAGTATGTCATTAATGAATGTTTTAAAGAATAAAGACAAGTATGTCATTAATGAATGTTTTTAAAGACAAGTATGTCATTAATGAATGTTTTAAAGAACAAAGACAAGTATGTCATTAATGAATAAAGAATGTTTTATTAATGAATGTTTTAAAGAACAATGTCATTAATGACAAGTATGTCATTAATGAATGTTTTAAAGAATAAAGACAAGTATGTCATTAATGAATGTTTTAAAGAATAAAGACAAGTATGTGATTAATGAATGTTTTAAAGAATAAAGACAAGACAAGTATGTGATTAATGAATGTTTTAAAGAATAAAGACAAGTATGTGATTAATGAATGTTTTAAAGAATAAAGACAAGTATGTCATTAATGAATGTTTTAAAGAATAAAGACAAGTATGTGATTAATGAATGTTTTAAAGAATAAAGAATGTGATTAATGAATGTTTTAAAGAACAAAGACAATGTGATTAATGAATGTTTTAAAGAATAAAGACAAGAATGTGATTAATGAATGTTTTATTAAGAATAAAGACAAGTATGTGATTAATGAATGTTTTAAAGAATAAAGACAATAATGTGATTAATGAATGTTTTAAAGAATAAAGACAAGTATGTGATTAATGAATGTTTTTAAAGACAAAAGAATAAAGACAAGTATGTGATTAATGAATGTTTTAAAGAATAAAGACAAATGTCATTAATGAATGTTTTAATGAATGTTTCATTAAAGAATGTTTTAAAGAACAAGTATGTCATTAATGAATGTTTTAAAGAACAAGGACAAGTATGTCATTAATGAATGTTTTAAAGAATAAAGACAAGTATGTCATTAATGAATGTTTTAAAGAATAAAGACAAGTATGTCATTAATGAATGTTTTAAAGAACAAAGACAAGTATGTGATTATGAATGTTTTAAAGAATAAAGACAAGTATGTGATTAATGAATGTTTTAAAGAATAAAGACAAGTATGTGATTAATGAATGTTTTAAAGAATAAAGAAAAGACAAGTATGTGATTAATGAATGTTTTAAAGAATAAAGACAATGTGATTAATGAATAAAGAATAAAGACAAGTATGATTAATGAATGTTTTAAAGAATAAAGACAATAAACGTGATTAATGAATGTTTTAAAGAATAAAGACAATAATGTGATTAATGAATGTTTTAAAGAATAAAGACAATAAGGTGATTAATGAATGTTTTAAAGAAAAGAACAAGTATGTCATTAATGAATGTTTTAAAGACAAGTATGTGATTAATGAATGTTTTAAAAAGATTAATGAATGTTTTAAAGAATAAAGACAAGTATGTGATTAATGAATGTTTTAAAGAATAAAGACAAGTATGTCATTAATGAATGTTTTAAAGAACAAAGACAAGTATGTCATTAATGAATGTTTTTATTAATGAATGTTTTAAAGAATAAAAGGACAAGTATGTGATTAATGAATGTTTTAAAGAATAAAGACAAGTATGTGATTATGAATGTTTTAAAGAATAAAGAGAAGTATGTGATTATGAATGTTTTAAAGAATAAAGACAAGTATGTGATTATGAATGTTTTAAAGAATAAAGACAAGTATGTGATTAATGAATGTTTTAAAGAATAAAGACAAGTATGTGATTAATGAATGTTTTAAAGAATAAAGACAAGTATGTCATTAATGAATGTTTTAAAGAATAAAGACAATAATGTGATTAATGAATGTTTTAAAGAATAAAGACAATAACGTGATTAATGAATGTTTTAAAGAATAAAGAGAAGAATGTGGGTTAATGAATGTTTTAAAGAAGAATGAATGTTTTAAAGAATAAAGACAAGTATGATTAATGAATGTTTTAAAGAAAGACAAGTATGTGATTAATGAATGTTTTAAAGAATAAAGACAAGTATGTGATTAATGAATGTTTTAAGGACAATAATTAATGAATGTTTTAAAGAATAAAGACAAGTATGTGATTAAAGAATGTTTTAAAGAACAAGACAATATGATTAATGAATGTTTTAAAGAATAAAGGACAAGTATGTCATTAATGAATGTTTTAAAGAACAAAGACAAGTATGTCATTAATGAATGTTTTAAAGAATAAAGACAAGAATGTGATTAATGAATGTTTTAAAGAATAAAGACAATAACAATTAATGAATGTTTTAAAGAATAAAGACAAAATGTGATTAATGAATGTTTTAAAGAATAAAGACAATAACGTGATTAATGAATGTTTTAAAGAATAAAGACAAGTATGTCATTAATGAATGTTTTAAAGAATAAAGACAAGTATGTCATTAATGAATGTTTTAAAGAACAAGGACAAGTATGTCATTAATGAATGTTTTAAAGAACAAAGACAAGTATGTGATTAATGAATGTTTTAAAGAATAAAGACAAGTATGTGATTAATGAATGTTTTAATGAATGTTTTGAAGAATAATGAACAAGTATGTGATTAATGAATGTTTTAAAGAATAAAGACAAAATGTGATTAATGAATGTTTTAAAGAATAAAGACAAGTATGTGTGATTAATGAATGTTTTAAAGAATAAAGACACAATATGTGATTAATGAATGTTTTTAAAGACAAAAGAAAGAATAAAGACAAGTATGTGATTAATGAATGTTATGTGATTAATGAATGTTTTAAAGAATAAAGACAATGAATGTGATTAATGAATGTTTTTTAAAGATGTGATTAATGAATAAAGAATAAAGACAAGTATGTGATTAATGAATGTTTTAAAGAATAAAGACAAGTATGTGATTAATGAATGTTTTAAAGAATAAAGACAAGTATGTCATTAATGAATGTTTTAAAGAATAAAGACAAGTATGTCATTAATGAATGTTTTAAAGAACAAAGACAAGTATGTCATTAATGAATGTTTTAAAGAACAAGGACAAGTATGTCATTAATGAATGTTTTTAAAGACAAGTATGTGATTAATGAATGTTTTAAAGAATAAAGACAAGTATGTGATTAATGAATGTTTTAAAAAGAATAAAGTTTTAAACAATATGTGATTAATGAATGTTTTAAAGAAATGTCATTAATGAATGTTTTAAAGAAGACAAGACAAAGTATGTGATTAATGAATGTTTTAAAGAATAAAGAACAAGACAAGTATGACATTAATGAATGTGATTAATGAATGTTTTAATGAAGAAGAAAAGACAAGTATGTGATTAATGAATGTTTTAAAGAATAAAGACAAGTATGTGATTAATGAATGTTTTAAAGAATAAAGACAAGTGAATGTGATTAATGAATGTTTTAAAGAAGAAAGGACAAGTATGTCATTAATGAATGTTTTAAAGAATAAAGACAAGTATGTCATTAATGAATGTTTTAAAGAACAAGGAAAGACAAGAATGTGATTAATGAATGTTTTAAAGAACAAAGACAAGTATGTCATTAATGAATGTTTTAAGAATAAAGACAAGTATGTGATTAATGAATGTTTTAAAGAATAAAGACAATAACGTGATTAATGAATGTTTTAAAGAATAAAGACAAGTATGTGATTAATGAATGTTTTAAAGAATAAGGACAAGTATGTGATTATGAATGTTTTAAAGAATAAAGACAAGTATGTGATTAATGAATGTTTTAAAGAATAAAGACAAAAGACAAGTATGTGATTAATGAATGTTTTAAAGAATAAAGACAAGTATGTCATTAATGAATGTTTTAAAGAATAAAGACAAGTATGTGATTAATGAACAAGTATGTGATTAATGAATGTTTTAAAGAATAAAGACAAGTATGTCATTAATGAATGTTTTAAAGAATAAAGACAAGTATGTGATTAATGAATGTTTTAAAGAATAAAGACAAGACAATGTGATTAATGAATGTTTTAAAGAATAAAACAAGACATTAATGAATGTTTTAAAGAACAAAGACAAGTATGTGATTAATGAATGTTTTAAAGAATAAAGACAAGTATGTGATTAATGAATGTTTTAAAGAATAAAGACAAGATTAATGAATGTTTTAAAGAATAATGAATGTTTTAAAGAATAACAATTAATGTGATTAATGAATGTTTTAAAGAATAAAGACAAGTATGTCATTAATGAATGTTTTAAAGAACAAAGACAAGTATGTGATTATGAATGTTTTAAAGAATAAAGACAAGTATGTCATTAATGAATGTTTTAAAGAATAAAGACAATAACGTGATTAATGAATGTTTTAAAGAATAAAGACAATAATGTGATTAATGAATGTATTTTTTAAAGAATGTTTTAAAGAATAAAGACAAGTATGTGATTAATGAATGTTTTAAAGAATAAAGACAAGTATGTCATTAATGAATGTTTTAAAGAATAAAGACAAGTATGTGATTAATGAATGTTTTAAAGAATAAATTATGTCATTAATGAATGTTTTAAAGAAAAAGACAAGTATGTCATTAATGAATGTTTTAAAGAATAAAGACAAGTATGTGATTATGAATGTTTTAAAGAATAAAGACAAGTATGTGATTATGAATGTTTTAAAGAATAAAGACAAGTATGTGATTATGAATGTTTTAAAGAATAAAGACAAGTATGTGATTAATGAATGTTTTAAAGAATAAAGACAAGTAATGTGATTAATGAATGTTTTAAAGAACAAGGACAAGTATGTCATTAATGAATGTTTTAAAGAACAAGGACAAATGTATGTAAAGAACAAAGACATTAATGAATGTTTTAAAGAATAAAGACAAGTATGTCATTAATGAATGTTTTAAAGAACAAGGACAAGTATGTCATTAATGAATGTTTTAAAGAATAAAGACAAGTATGTCATTAATGAATGTTTTAAAGAACAAGGACAAGTATGTGATTAATGAATGTTTTAAAGAATAAAGACAAGTATGTGATTAATGAATGTTTTAAAGAATAAAGACAAGTATGTGATTAATGAATGTTTTAAAGAATAAAGACAATAACGTGATTAATGAATGTTTTAAAGAATAAAGACAAGTATGTCATTAATGAATGTTTTAAAGAATAAAGACAAGTATGTCATTAATGAATGTTTTAAAGAATAAAGACAAGTATGTGATTAATGAATGTTTTAAAGAACAAGGACAAGTATGTCATTAATGAATGTTTTAAAGAATAAAGACAATAATGTGATTAATGAATGTTTTAAAGAATAAAGACAATAATGTGATTAATGAATGTTTTAAAGAATAAAGACAAGTATGTCATTAATGAATGTTTTAAAGAATAAAGACAAGTATGTGATTAATAATGTGATTAATGAATGTTTTAAAGAATAAAGACAAGTATGTGATTAATGAATGTTTTAAAGAACAAAAGACAAGTATGTGATTAATGAATGTTTTAAAGAATAAAGACAAATGTGATTAATGAATGTTTTAAAGAATAAAGACAAGTATGTCATTAATGAATGTTTTAAAGAATAAAGACAATAACGTGATTAATGAATGTTTTAAAGAATAAAGACAAGTATGTGATTAATGAATGTTTTAAAGAATAAAGACAAGTATGTGATTAATGAATGTTTTAAAGAATAAAGACAATAACGTGATTAATGAATGTTTTAAAGAATAAAGACAAGAATGTGATTAATGAATGTTTTAAAGAATAAAGACAATGTGATTTAAAGAATAAAGACAAGAATGTGATTAATGAATGTTTTAAAGAATAAGGACAAGTATGTCATTAATGAATGTTTTAAAGAATAAAGACAAGACAAGTATGTCATTAATGAATGTTTTAAAGAACAAGGACAAGTATGTCATTAATGAATGTTTTAAAGAACAAGTATGTGATTAATGAATGTTTTAAAGAATAAAGACAAGTATGTGATTAATGAATGACAAGTATGTGATTAATGAATGTTTTAAAGAATAAAGACAATAATGTGATTAATGAATGTTTTAAAGAATAAAGACAAGTATGTCATTAATGAATGTTTTAAAGAATGTTTTAAAGAAAAGACAAGTATGTGATTATGAATGTTTTAAAGAATAAAGACAATAACGTGATTAATGAATGTTTTAAAGAATAAAGACAATAATGTGATTAATGAATGTTTTAAAGAATAAAGACAATAACGTGATTAATGAATGTTTTAAAGAATAAAGACAAGTATGTGATTAATGAATGTTTTAAAGAATAAAGACAAGTATGTCATTAATGAATGTTTTAAAGAATAAAGACAATGTCATTAATGTCATTAATGAATGTTTTAAAGAATAAAACAGTATGTGATTAATGAATGTAAAGACAAGTATTAAATGAATGTTAAAGAAAAGAACAATAAAATAATGTGATTTGAAATGATTAATGAATGTTTTAAAGAATAAGGACAAGTATGTGATTAATGAATGTTTTAAAGAATAAAGACAAGTATGTGATTAATGAATGTTTTAAAGAATAAAGACAAGTATGTCATTAATGAATGTTTTAAAGAATAAAGACAAGTATGTGATTAATGAATGTTTTAAAGAACAAGGACAAGTATGTCATTAATGAATGTTTTAAAGAATAAAGACAAGTATGTGATTAATGAATGTGATTAATGAATGTTTTAAAGAATAAAGACAAGTATGTCATTAATGAATGTTTTAAAGAATAAAGACAAGTATGTGATTAATGAATGTTTTAAAGAATAAAGACAAGTATGTCATTAATGAATGTTTTAAAGAAAAGACAAGTATGTCATTAATGAATGTTTTAAAGAATAAAGACAAGTAATCATTAATGAATGTTTTAAAGAATAAAGACAATAATGATTAATGAATGTTTTAAAGAATAAAGACAATAATGTGATTAATGAATGTTTTATTAAGAATAAAGAACAAGACAAGTATGTGATTAATGAATGTTTTAAAGAATAAAGACAAAATGTGATTAATGAATGTTTTAAAGAATAAAGACAAGTATGTCATTAATGAATGTTTTAAAGAATAAAGAAAAGACAAGTATGTCATTAATGAATGTTTTTAAAGACAAGTATGTCATTAATGAATGTTTTAAAGAATGTTTTAAAGAAAAGACAAGTATGTGATTAATGAATGTTTTAAAGAATAAATGACAAGTATGTGATTAATGAATGTTTTAAAGAACAAAGACAAGTATGTGATTAATGAATGTTTTAAAGAATAAAGACAAGTATGTCATTAATGAATGTTTTAAAGAATAAAGACAAGTGAATGTGATTAATGAATGTTTTAAAGAATAAAGACAAGTATGTGATTAATGAATGTTTTAAAGAAAAGAATAAAGACAAGTAAAGAAATGTGATTAATGAATGTTTTAAAGAATAAAGAATGTCATTAATGAATGTTTTAAAGAATAAAGACAAGTATGTCATTAATGAATGTTTTAAAGAACAAGGACAAGTATGTCATTAATGAATGTTTTAAAGAACAAAGACAAGTATGTGATTAATGAATGTTTTAAAGAATGTTTTAAAGAATAAAGACAAGTATGTCATTAATGAATGTTTTAAAGAACAAGGACAAGTATGTGATTAATGAATGTTTTAAAGAATAAAGACAAGTATGTGATTAATGAATGTTTTAAAGAATAAAGACAAGTATGTGATTAATGAATGTTTTAAAGAACAAAGACAAGTATGTGATTAATGAATGTTTTAAAGAATAAAGACAAGTATGTGATTAATGAATGTTTTAAAGAATAAAGACAAGAATGTGATTAATGAATGTTTTAAAGAATAAAGACAATAATGTGATTAATGAATGTTTTAAAGAATAAAGACAAGTATGTGATTAATGAATGTTTTAAAGAATAAAGACAAGTATGTGATTAATGAATGTTTTAAAGAATAAAGACAAGTATGTCATTAATGAATGTTTTAAAGAACAAAGACAAGTATGTCATTAATGAATGTTTTAAAGAACAAAGACAATGAATGTGATTAATGAATGTTTTAAAGAATAAAGACAAGTATGTGATTAATGAATGTTTTAAAGAATAAAGACAAGTATGTGATTATGAATGTTTTAAAGAATAAAGACAATGTATGAATCATTAATGAATGTTTTAAAGAATAAAGACAATAATGTGATTAATGAATGTTTTAAAGAATAAAGACAATAACGTGATTAATGAATGTTTTAAAGAATAAAGACAAGAATGTGGGTTAATGAATGTTTTAAAGAATAAAGACAAGTATGTCATTAATGAATGTTTTAAAGAATAAAGACAAATATGACATTAATGAATGTTTTAAAGAATAAAGACAAATATGTGATTAATGAATGTTTTAAAGAATAACGTCAATAATGTGATTAATGAATGTTTTAAAGAATAAAGACAAGTATGTGATTAATGAATGTTTTAAAGAATAAGGACAAGTATGTCATTAATGAATGTTTTAAAGAACAAGGACAAGTATGTCATTAATGAATGTTTTAAAGAACAAGGACAAGTATGTCATTAATGAATGTTTTAAAGAACAAGGACAAGTATGTCATTAATGAATGTTTTAAAGACAAGTATGTGATTAATGAATGTTTTAAAGAATAAAGACAAGTATGTGATTAATGAATGTTTTAAAGAACAAGGACAAGTATGTCATTAATGAATGTTTTAAAGAACAAGGACAAGTATGTCATTAATGAATGTTTTAAAGAACAAGGACAAGTATGTCATTAATGAATGTTTTAAAGAATAAAGACAAGTATGTGATTAATGAATGTTTTAAAGAATAAAGACAAGAATGTGATTAATGAATGTTTTAAAGAATAAAGACAATAACGTGATTAATGAATGTTTTAAAGAATAACGTCAATGTGATTAATGAATGTTTTAAAGAATAAAGACAAGTATGTGATTAATGAATGTTTTAAAGAATAACGTCAATAATGTGATTAATAAATGTTTTAAAGAATAACGTCAATAATGTGATTAATGAATGTTTTAAAGAATAACGTCAATAATGTGATTAATGAATGTTTTAAAGAATAAAGAGAAGAATGTGGGTTAATGAATGTTTTAAAGAATAAAGACGATATAATTAATGAATGTTTTAAAGAATAACGACAATAATGTGATTAATGAATAATATAAAATATTCTACTCCAACTACATTTAAATTAGTTATTATTTTAAAAATTAAGATAAACACTTGGGAGGAAACAGACCAATTATCATATAAAAAATTAGCTAAATTAATGAATGTTTTAAAGATTTATGAAGATACCATAATAATATTTATAAGTAAGAACAGTATATCTAATTAGCTCTACTCATAACTGGCTTTATTTTCATTTTCATTTCATATAGCTTGCTCTGATGTTATTAATGAATGTATTTTAAATGGAACTTTGGTTTTACCTGATGAGAACACGTTATAATGAATCGAAAGGTTTAAAAAACTGTTGGTTTGTTTTTTTTTAATTTCGCGCAAAGATACACGAGGACTATCTACACTAGTTATCTCTAATTTAGCAGTGTAAGACTAGAGGGAAGACAGTTAGTCATCACCACCCACCGTCAACTCTTGGGCTACTTTTTTACCAACGAATAGTGGGATTGACAGTTACATTATAATCCCCCACGGTTGAAAGGGCGAGCATGTTTGGTGTGACGGAGATTCGAACCCGCGACCCTCGAATTACAAGTTGAATGTCTTAACCCACCTGGCCATGTCGAGCCAGTTTAAGTAACTGAGATCAAAGTTTCGCTACCCTAAAAGTAACTATTATTGAATATTACAATTAATTATTTAGCAGGTTCCTCACATCTTAAAACTTGTTATAACAAGAATACGAATGAAGTATACTAAGCCGTGTTATGATATTAATTAAAATAAATCACTCTTAGCCTTGTTCAGATAAAAATTTGAATAAACCGCAAGAAATCAATGTTGTTATAACACTAACAAAGAATCACTTTAAGCTTTATTGGGATAAAAATTACTGCAAACCACACGAAATCAGATTTTATAATGCGAACAAAAAATCTTTCTAAGCCTACTGCGATACAAATTACAATAAACTCAGTTTTGTACCGGCGAAAAGGAAGAATCACTCTAAGCCTTTTAAACACAATAAGTTAAATGTATTGCTAAAGTTTTGTCACAATAATTGTTACAATGAACCTCACTAAGCTTTACCATATCAAATATTACAATGAAATGCATTAAGTCTTGTTGTAACAGGAGTTATACCGAACTGAATATTATCCAGACTAAAATTAGAATGAACCACAACAAATATTTTTCGTCATAGAAATTGCAGTGAATTACTTTAAGTCTTGTTGTAACCGAATATATAATGAACCTAAGCACTGTTCTGACAGTAACTGAAATGAATCACTACGAGTATTAACAATAGTCACAATGAATCACTACGAGTATTAACAATAGTCACAATGAATTACTACGAGTATTAACAATAGTCACAATGAATCACTACGAGTATTAACAATAGTCACAATGAATCACTACGAGTATTAACAATAGTCACAATGAATTACTCGACGTATTTCTGTCACAACAACTGCGATGAAGAAATTAAATTTTGTTGAGGCAAGATACAATAAATCACTCTAGACCTTGTTTTCATAAGAATTGTAGTGAAATCTAACATAAATCATTCTGAATTTTTTTATATGCCAATAATTATTTCTTTACTAAGCCTTATTTTTGCATGAATGACAGTAAACAACATTAAGACCGCTTCTGATGAGAGTAGCAATAAGCTTACTGCGGCACACGTTATAATTTATTTTACGGACACTCATGTTATAAATCACAATAAATCTCGTCACAATTATAAGTAAAAATGAACATTACTAATTGCGGAAAGGTGTGTTTGGTTTGGTTTGAATTTCGCGCAAAGCTACACAAGTGCTATCTGCGCTAGCCGTCCCTAATTTAGCAGTATAAGACTAGATGGAAGGCAGCTAGTCATCACTGCCTACCGCCAACTCTTGGGCTACTCTTTTATTAACGAATAGTGGAATTAACCGTCACATTATAACGCCCCATAGCTGAAAAGGCGAGCATGTTTGGTATGACGAGGATTCGAAACCACGTTGTGGAAAGGAGTATAATAAATAATCTTAAGATTTATTGTGTTATAAACTGAAATGTATTTCACTCATATTCATTATGCCACTGAATTTTGGCTCAATTTTTCAATAATCTAATTAACTGTTTTGTTGTTGACACTTAACCCTCGCGTATACAAAGGATTTAGAAGGTTATACAAAGGATTTGGCATGTTATACAAATGATTTTGAAATTTCGCCACATATGAACGTCGAATGGAGTATGACAACAGCCCTACAGCGTTGTTTCTACTGCAAAACTTTGTTGTAAAGCTGCCATGTCCAAAGCATGACACTCCTCTTCACATGCTTTCCACAATGCATTCAGTAACAAGGGAAAAGGTTTTCCGGTAACCATTTCAATACTGCAATTGCATAAAAATCGATATGCATTGATTCGACGATTTAACTACTATGTCTTTGCATAGTATAGTATGGATTCTTGTTTCATCCTCCAGCTCCTTAATTTGTGAGATGGTTGACAGGAGGTGTAAATGCAGGTCTTATCTTGGTGAACTCACACACAACTGGCCTCGTTTACATGCGGAGCTCTTTCAAAATTATATATCATACTGTTCCATGGAGCACATCGGTGGTTTCAGTCGTTGTTCTTTGTGTTAGTGAACTCTTACCTGCTGCAAGATGTTGCATTTTGCTTGCCACGACTCAGGTTGGAGTACGACTTGTTTTAGATCTCTCTCTAGTAGGTCCTGACACCCCAAGTTAATCCATATCATTTTGTTTTCCAATGCCATTAAGTACAAAGGGTATATTCCTTTTTAAAAACTGTAAATCCCAGTATAAATACATATTTATGATTTGATTTGAAGAATAATTTGCATTTGGAAAAGCTGTTACATAATCTTCACAAAATCGACTATTTTTCAGTAGCATCACTCTACTTAAAAAAGCCAAACAATGTTCAAATGTAGTTTTGATATATACTATCTCCGAATGACTTTATATAAGCTGTGATTATTACGTGACTTAATTATTTGTGTATTAAAAATAGTTTTAACATAATGTACTCAAGCCTTTATTTTGATTATCATCCATCAAAAATTAAAGCGAGACAAGCTTATCCTAATGTTGATTTATCCTCACAAATATCCAAAACCTATCGAGAAAAATAGTAGCGATATACACTGTAACCTCATTGTACTAAAGGCGAGCATAAGATATTAGCCTTAACGTCTACACGCTTTATTGTTTAATAACTAACATATCGTTCAAATTGTTCACATTTAACTAAAATATAAGCGACAAAAGAGAAGACCACCACGGTGCTTCATTCTATATTAAATAATCTGCGTTTGTAAAACATAGTTTAAATAACTTAGCAAACTCTCGTGCAAATAGAGGCAAGTATCAAACTGTTTTCTTAACCCTGAATATAGGGTTGTCTTAGCAACGGGATTACAGTTCGTACCGATATTCGGGAGTTCTCCTCGCGAGACGTTCCGGGAAACGATAAAACCATGGTTGAAAGAAACAACTACTAAAACTTGGAAGTCTTACCCTGTCATCGGGTCTGACGAGGCAGCTTCACTGATGTGGGATATTTTGGGTGCCGATAAAGTCTGTGGATTTTTTGTTGTTTTTTTATAATTATCAAAGGAATACATCACGCAAAACTGTCGCTTTCTTCATCCATCCTACGATGTTAACGCTTTTAACCTTAACCTCCTAAAGTTTACTTATATTCCAAAGCACTGTAACTAAACGCTCCGGTACTTCCTCAGTTTTTGTTGTTTGTTTTCCTAGAGATTAGTTGGCTTACATCAACTAAGCTTTACGACACAAATAATCAGGAATTTAAGGTAGTTAAAAGCTGAAAGCGGTGCAACCGTATTATGTCAAAACACCTAACGACTTTGATAGAAATGCTACCATAAATATGTTTGTTACTTTTTGAATTTCACGCAAAGCTACGCGAGGGCCATCTGCGCTAGCCGACCCTAATTTAGTAGTGTGACACTATAGAGAAGGCAGCTAGTTATCATCACTCACCGCCAACTCTTGGGCTACTATTTTATCAATGAATAGCGGGATTGAACATACATTATAGCGCTCCCGCGGCTGAAAGGGCGAGCATGTTTGCTATACAACGACATATGCTGGTAGTATATTATAACTATTTTGGATATTAATAACTGAATAAAATATCAGGTGATACTAAACTAAGTGAGTGGTTTGGGCGTGAAAATCTAAACATGTGACATTTTATTTTATTTCTGAATACGCTTGGTGACAGTTTAGAGTAACCAAACATACTTGCCCTTTCAGTCATGGGGCGTTATAATGTTACGGTCAATCCCACTATTCGCTGGTAAACGAGTAGCCCAAACGTTGACGTAGGGTGTGATGATGAGTTACGTTCCCTCTAGTTTTACACTCCTAAATTAGGGTCGGTTTGTGCACATAGCCCTCGCGTAGGTTTACGCGAAATTAAAAAAACAAACCACTCATACATACACTCCGAAACAACTCGAATATATCATTCCTAATTTAATCAGGGTACTGGAACCAGTTACGTTCGTATCCGAACTCGTTTGTTTAAGAAATTGGACTCTTTTCAATTAATAAGATAATCTATGTTTATTTAAACAAGTAGCTTGTTATAAGGACTTATAACCTTAAAATGTGGTTTCGATACCCAAGGTGGATAGAGGACTGATAGATCGATAAGAAGCTTTCAACAAACTTTCCAATAAAACTGATTATTTTCGATTTCTCTTTCCTCGTTACGCGTGAATTAACTAACTTATGATATGATATAGAATAACTAAGTGATTAAATACTCTGAGTTGTGATAAGTTCGTAATCGCCAATTACTTAAGTATACCTGTTTATTTTAATTTCGCGCAAAGCTACACGTGGCTTGTTGTATGTCACAAATCTTTTTAATATAACGTACTCAATCCTTTATTTTTATTAACACCCACTAGATATTATATATCATACTGCTGCCTAGAGCACGTGGATGGTTTCAGTCGTTGATCATTATTTAGTAAGTTAATTATTTTTAAGTTTCACCTACTTAACTTTAATGTTCAAGCATACGTAAGAAATACATACAGTACACACATACTAAAATGTCTACCTAGTCTATCATCGGTAACTAAATGGACTCAAAATGTTAAAATCCGGGATCAGATTTCCCGTGAAGGACAGGGCGTAGACATTCTATCGTGTAGTTCTACGTCAAAACAAAGAATTTCGTTAGTTGATCAACTGTATCTTTGAGAATTTATAACGCTAAAATTCGGAAGTTGATCTCTGAGACAGAGAAGATAGCCTATTGTGTAGTTATGCACGACTCAAACAATCAAACAACTGCCAAAGATCAAAACTTGTTGATGTTTGAGATCACAGTTTCACTACAGAAAGAAGATTTAGTCATTGGATAACTAGCATCTGGAATATTCAGTACAATGACAAACAAAAAACAGCAGTAACAAAATCCCAAAGTTTTCCCGAAGGTCCTCCGAATGATCGTATCATATGAAATATTAAATTACTCTATTTGAAAATTCAAGGCTTAATAACCTCTACTGAACAGTGTGGATGTCTTTTAAAAATGTCAGTTTTACACAAGGCTTTGCTGCAACACAATCGTGGCTGTAAAAGTTGAGAGAAGATGAAGAATGGTTAATATGCGAGTGAATGTTTCCATACATGAATTGGTTTTAATTCAGTTATTTTACAAGTGTCTATCTTTGCTGTAAAGAATCTGTGGTAGCCCATTTTCGTGATAATTCGAGACTTTTACAGAGATAACACTGATATATATATGTATATAGCACGAAGACAGGCTCCAATTGAGATTTGTACGTCTACAAAATACAGCATTTCCTTGTTGTTGCGTTCACCATACATTCTATAGAGTGTATGTTATAAGAGATGTTTCCACTCGCTTAACCCAATACCTTGTTTACAGAAGCAAACGAATCTCTTGTAACTGCTTATTGAGTAAAAGCATCGACTGAAGATTTGAACTTGATCTTCTGTACACAAGATTAAAGTGTGTTTACTGTGACTATCGCCATGCGTCCTTATGTGGTATTTTAAGTTCATTTATACCAGCTTTAGGCCTAGAAATAGCCAACGAAATCGCGCCTTAAATCCTTTTCATCGCCTGATATGTTCTGTCAGATATCTTCGGTTGGTAGTTCGAGTATCTAACCACTCATTAGAAGGAGAGAAAGAGCCAGTGTATAGCAATGTACGCTTTGATACAATATTTTTTTAAAAGTTTAACGGAATAAAATCGCGCATTCTGAAATATTCGACACTTTCACTGTAGTCGTACTTTCTGTCGGAGAATTTGTAACACACTTTGAAATTCACCCTGTACTGGTGAGGAGTATACAGTGTTGGTAAGGTGCATACTGTACTGGTGAGGAGTATACAGTGTTGGTAAGGTGCATACTGTACTGGTGAGGAGTATACAGTGTTGGTAAGGTGCATACCGTACTGGTGAGGAGTATACAGTGTTGGCAAGGTGCATACTGTACTGGTGAGGAGCATACAGTGTTGGTAAGGTGCATACTGTACTGGTGAGGAGTATACAGTGTTGGTAAGGTGCATACTGTACTGGTGAGGAGTATACAGTGTTGGTAAGGTGCATACCGTACTGGTGAGGAGTATACAGTGTTGGTAAGGTGCATACTGTACTGGTGAGGTTCGTACTGTGTTAACAAATATCATCTTCTCATACAAAGGTATTAAACAGATGAAGATTTTGATACATATTGTTTTGTTTAGTAAATACGAGTTTAAAATAATGTACCATTTTACTGTAATAATGTATACTCTTACTTACACTCAATCCGTTAAAACAGTCTAGTACCAGAAGAAGAATAATTAACCATCTGGTACCTGAAGAAGAAGAAATAGCCACCTCGTACCTGAAAAAGAAGAAATAACCACCTTGTACCAAAAGAAGAAGAAATAACCGCCTAGTACCTGAAGAAGAATAACTAACCGCCTAGTACCTGAAGAAGAAGAAATAACCGCCTAGTACCAGAAGAAGAAGAAATAACCGCCTAGTACCTGAAGAAGAATAAATAACCGCTTACTACCTGAAGAAGAAGAAATAACCACCTTGTAACTGAAGAAAAAGAAATAACCGTCTAGTACCTGAAGAAGAAGAAATAACCACCTCGTACCTGAAGAAGAAGAAATAACCACCTTGTACCAGAAGAAGAAGAAATAACCGCCTAGTATCTGAAGAAGAAGAAATAACCGCCTAGTACCAGAAGAAGAAGAAATAACCACTTTATACGGGAAGAAGTGTTTAGATTTTGAGAGTGTAAACAGAGCGCATTACTTTGTTTTTGTTTACAGTTGTGTTTAGTGCAAAGTTACACGATAGACTGTCTGTCCTTATGCCTCAAGAAATCGAGCTCCGAATTTTAGCGTTTTAAATCCATAAAAATGTTTTTCAAAGTATATAGAAATGAACTATTGTGTGACGAAAGATGAATAGAAAGATAGATATAAGAAATGTCGTTCATAAATCTTTCTAGAATAAAATCATAAATAGGTTTCTATTGTACGTCTAAACGTTTTTATATATAAATCTTAAATAACTAAACATAACTTGCATTATAAAGGTTTTGAAGGAACACAAATGAAAGAATAACAATAAATAACACATTAATATATTCGAATTTTATCACAATATCTCTGTTTCTTTCTAAATCTGAACATTTAATTAAGATTTACAAAGAATTATCCTGAAGAAAGTATGTAAAATAAATATATCGAATTATTCAAATGTTTCACCTACCTGACTTACTGAAAAAGTAGAAGCAAAGGCTGAGGAGTGAAAACAGTTGTTTACTTTTAAGCGAGAAAACTTTTCTATTTTATTTACAACTTAAGAAATGTTTTAAATCGAATAGTTCATTTTTTTAAAAAAAAGAACAAAAGAAAACCTGTTCAAATAAAGAGTTCAATAGAGTAAAATATTTCTTTTCAAATTGTACTTAACACCTCGTAATTTCCATGTTAACATGGAAAGCTCGCGACACGTTTGCCTTGCGTTTCCTCAATCACCTGAGGTTTTCCACGACTGTGTGGCTGCATTAATAGAATCCGAAGTGACATCTATCGGGATCTCGGCAGATTGGACGAAAATGTTCAAGAAAAAAATACATACAACATCCATCACGGAAAGCAGCTACTTGAGAAGAATTTCCTATTTTTGTCCCCTAATCTCAAATGCAAAACATTTCACGGTGAAAGGGTTAAGAAATTTCAAAATGGTAGATCCGATTTTTCTAATAACATTGTTTACAAGGGTCTACTGCAGTTTTATTCTCTTGAAGTTTTTCTGTCTTAATTCATGCACGTTTAATTCGAAAATGGTATCACTTTTTCTCCATCATGTACAGATTTTTCACAAACCATCACCTGCACTATTAGGTAAGTGAATTATTTTCATTCAAATCGGGTCACATTTTATGTTTAAAATGTTGACAACCACTGACTCTAGATTTCTCTAGACCAATCGCGACGTGAGAGTCTTATTGATAGTTATAGAACATAACAATCATAATAATGAAAAATGTTCATTGTGGTAAACGAAATAATAATTTGATTTAAATAAGAGAACATTTTTCCAGATTTGTAAAAAATCCTTACGTGATAAAAAAGAATGGATATTATTTTTCAAATCTGCGCAGCTGAATTATGGGGAATACATTAATAAAACTAAAACAACTTTTATAAAGTTTAAATTCGGAGTCCTGTATTATCGCAGCTTCCTTGTATACAGAATACGAGGTCTGTTCAAAAAATACGCGGACTGTTTGAATTGCGCGGCTCCAGTTGGTTCCAGGGGAATCCGCTTGGTGTCGCTAGGTTTGCACAGATCAACTGATTACGACGCCATTTACCGATTGCAGATATCTTCATTTGTGTATTAGCTACGCGGTTTTAAGTGAAGTGCGATTTTTTCGTTTGGCGGATTTCAGAATGAATGACCTGAAGGAGCAACGCCTTGCTGTGAAATTTTGTGTTAAACTTGGAAAATCTGCGACTGAAACTTTTGCTATGCTTAACACGGCTTACGGTGATGTTACTATGAAGCGTACGGCATGTTTCAAGTGGCATAAACGTTTAAAGGATGGTCGACAGTCCATTGAAGATGATGAGCGTCCTGGACGTCCTTCCACGTCAACTGACGACCCACATGTCGACAAAATCAACACCCTAGTGCGGGCAAATCGACGTATGACTGTCAGGGAGCTTGCTGAAGAGTGTGGGATATCAGTTGGATCTTGTTACGAGATTTTGACCGAAAAATTGAAGATGCACCGCGCTGCTGCGAAATTTGTGCCTCAGAACTCGTGAGTTTTTGGCCAAACACTCGATCACTGTTCTTCCCCACCCCCTACTCACCTGACCTTGCTCCTTGCGATTTTTTATTGTTCCCCAAACTCAAAAGACCCTTGAAAGAAAAAGATTTGAGACGATTCCTGAGATTAAGGCAAATGCGACGAAGGAGCTGGAGGACATTATAAAAGAAGCGTACCAGGACTCTTTCAACAAGTGTAAACACCGTTGGGATAAGTGTGTGCGTTGGGGAGGAGAGTACTTTGAAGGGGTCCCAGACCTGTTACTTCTAAATAAAGTACATTTTGTTTTATGACGTCAGTCCGCGTATTTTTTGAACAGCCCTCGTACAGACATTACTCTGGTAATAGAAAACGAATTACTTTTGATTGTAGCAGCTATGCTGTAGCAACAACTGTGCACGTAACACTTGTTCGTCTAAGAGATTTATTAAGCATTGTGGTGAATATTTTTTCATTATTTTTAAGTCATAAAAAGTTCACAACTCTGTAGGTTATGGACAACTGTCAAAATATATTGTGCTACTGTCAGAATAAAGTATCACAATTAAAGGTTTCTATAACTCACAGTAACGATTTATTGTTATATTTATTTTTTCTATTATTTAAGTAGGTTGAGTTTTTGATGAAATTGCTTCATGAATTTGATTTATTGTAACTTAATATTGCACGTGTTTAGTCATATTTCAGTCGGAAGTAAATGAATTAGTATATAAGTAACCCAAACCCTGGTTAACAGAAGGTTCTCGAAACTATCACAGCTGCAACGAAAAACACGTGCTTGTTGTACAGTAAGTCTCGCTCTTTGATCACCATGTTATGGAGGATATGAAACTGACGATGCGGTAGCCTGTGTGAAGTACCGAGTTACAACCAAAGAGTCCAGTTCGTCAATATGAACTTTGGAAACTTGTGAATGTGCTTCTGCATCCTCAAAGTGATGTGATAAAAATTATTCATCCAATAAGTGATAATTCCGAGCTAGTAAAATAATTTTCGTAATAGTTTGGTAGATTTAAGTGTGGATTTATTATTGTTAAATCGAAAATATTTCACTGTGTGTTTTATTTTCGTTATAGTTGCATATACCGTGTGATCTATATAATAAAATATTCAGCCGTATATATTTCAGCTTTCTTAGAATTATACAGGCAGAATTTTGACATATTAATACGTTGTCATTTTGTTATCGCTCTCAAATGACCGCCCCCTCCCACAATGGCACAGCGAGCGGTATGTCTGCGGACTCCCACTGCTAAAAACCTGGTTTCGATGCCCGTGGTAGTCAGAGCACAGATAGCCCATTGTGTAGCTTTGTGCTTAATTTTAAAACACACAAACCCAAAAGACCGATCTATTTACAAAAATGTTGGGGTTCACAGATTACAGCATATTAAATAATTCTGTATTGTAGTGTTTTCACTACAGTCACTACACTACACTGAAGTCAGTCGAGTAAAATAACTAATGTTTTGTGTTGATAATGTACGAAACTCCACCAGTAAGTAGTGGGGTTTCTTGCAGTACTGGTAGAATATTTATTTTGGTTTTTATGTAATTTATACGGTGTTAGGGGCTGTGTATTCAACGATATTTGCTCGATGATTATCGAGCAAACTACAAAAATGTTCTTAAAAAACTAATGGGGTTCATAGACCCACGCCTGTAGCTCTAGAATTATGTAGCGGCATGTTACCCTGAAACATAGCAGAATTGAATATACGTGTTTTTTGGGGTGCAGTACAAACACAGGCTTAGGTTTAACATGAATAGAGCTCTATTGCTACACTTGTCATTAAGCCTTTCACAATTGATGTTTTGTGTGTGTGTGAGCTGCTAGTTACTTCTTATAATAACGTACTGCTAGAAAAAGGCATGAAACGCGTGCATTTAACTATTAACTCATATTCCGTTGGAATATATGTCGAGTGGACCAAAAGGAACCCTTCAATAAATACACTAAGGCTATCAATTTCGTTGTATTTCACGCGCCTTTTTGTGAGGAGACTTTTACACCACACGTTCAATAAAACGTTAGTGGACACATTGAATATTTGTAATGTTAGACTGAACCAGTTATTATAAATATCACACTTTTGTAATATCAGTTAGACGTATCGTGTTTACTATAACTTTGAAGTTGTATCGAATGTTCACCCTTATGTCTGGCCCGACATGGCCAGGCGGTTAAGGCACTCAACTCGTAATTCTACGGTCTCGGGTTTGAATCCCCGTCACACCAAACATGCTGGCCCTTTCAGCCGTGGGGCGTTACTATTCGTTGGTAAAAGAGTAGCCCAAGAGTTGGCAGTGGATGGTGATGACTAGCTGCCTTCCTTCTAGTCTTACACTGATAAATTTGGGGCTGCTAGCGCAGATAGCCCTCGTGTATGAAACTTTGTAGATTTACCTTGTGTAGCTTTGCGCGAAATACAAACCTTGAGATTACGACTGAAGTGCCTTAACCGCCTGGCCATGATGGGCCATATCGATAAAAACTGGTTAATAATAAAACAGTAACTTTGATGGATTGTAACTTGTATTGTTGTTGTGTCACTTTATTGTACGTTTTTTTGTGGATAAGCCTTCAAGCTTCGCAAGATGTGCAAAGCTACATAACGAGTTGCCTGCGATTTTGTCCTCGGAGGTGGGGATCGAGCCCAGAATTTAAGTAGTGTGAGTCAGTAAGCCTATCACTGACTCACCGGGAGAACTGTAGTGTGCGTTGTGAGAGTGACAATAATATCCCACTATTCGATTAGAGTAATCCTAGAGTTGGCGAAAGGAGATGTCGACTATTTGTCTTCCATCTTGTCCACGAGTTTCAAGTTAGAAAAAATTTATTTTGCAGTAGATGGTTAACCACACTCAATTAGAAGGTATGTTAGTGCTTTAAGGGAAAAAAAGAGCTGATTGTTAAAGATATTTATATGACTTCATAACCTTAGTTAAAGTGTTTTTAATTCTTAATTGCTTTATGTTTTGAAAACAAAATTAAAACATTTCTAGCCTTTACTTTTAAGCAAACATAATGAAATTTAGTTGTTCATCCGATAATAATGTTAGTTTTTAGGCTTAACACAATACTGCACTGATGTTAGTTTTTGAGCTTAACGTGATGTTTCAATGATGTCAGTTTTTAAGATTAACGTGATTCTGCAATAATGTTATTTTTTTAGGCTTAACACGATACCGCAATGACCTTAGGTTTTAGGCTTAACTGTGATACTGCAATGATGTTAGCTTTTAGGCTTAACTTGACGCTGTAATGACGTTAGATTTTAGTCTTAACGTGACACTGCAATGATGCTAGTTTTAGGCTTAACGTGACACTGCAATGATGTTAGTTTTTAGGCTTAACGTGATACTGCTAGACCAAATTAGAATGCCTTCAATTTTATCTGCTTAATTAGTGTCTATACGATCAAGTAAGCTATTCACCATTCTAACTGTCTGTATTACTTTTAATGCATGCCAGTATCTTATTTGTGTGTTTAAAATATGTTCTCCAATATTAAATTATTGAAGCGTATTTCCTGGCTCCAAACTCCAGAAGTTTTTTTAATGGAACTATGTACATTGAAGAGTGTTTACAGTTAAGATCTACTTTGGTATGGAATAAAGATATTTCATTAATTATAGAGCCGTTGCAGTGATTTGACACTTTTTTTAATCCAGTTCAAAAGTCACTCTAAACAATCAAAAGTAATAAACATTATTTTATGAATTGTTACTTTATCAATTTATAATTTTAATCGTTATAATAGGAATTTAATTAGATTAAATATAAATCTTCGTAGCAACAAACACTTTTAAATACATAAGAAAAAAAAAAGAAAAACCGTAAAATGCTTGGTCTGCTGATTCGAAAGTTTCAGCGGTTTTAACCCCTCTAAACATGTTCTGCATTTTCAGCTACGGGCGTGTTATAAAAGCGACATTCTATCAAGATATTCAGTTCTAAGAGTTAGATAAAGCCATTGTGACAGTAGGTGTTTTAGCTGGTTTCCTTCTCCCTGACTAATATTTCTAAATTATGGAAAGATGTATCTGAATCTTGCGTGTCTACGAACTGGGCGTTTTGCCTGTGCGCTCGTAAAAAGTATCATATATGTTTCCAAAATCCCAGTTTGTGGCGTCACAAATTTCCAGCCGAGTAATTTTGAATTTCAAGTTTTATTGAACTCTTTACCTTGTCAATACTTTTTTGTAGAATTATGGCTATCTCTCCATTCTTAAAAAATAAAATGATGTGTTATATTTAGAATTAATATACTAAAAACCGGGTTTAGATACTCGTGTTTGACAGAGCACAGGAAGAACAAAAAACAAAGTTCCAGACACACAGTAAAATGCAATTGAAGGTTTTCAAAGGTCAAAAATGGCAATAGATATTTTTATGTCTTCATATACTGTTAATACATTAACCTTATATCCCAACAGTGTTTTCTTAAATTAAGATAACTGCACTTAAAAAGAGTGGCCTTTCTTGCGGTGATTAAAACAGTGTTAACGAAGTCAGGTTTTAAATGCGTCTATAAACAAAGTGAGGGCTTGAGAATAAGACATGAAAATTTCCTGCACTTGGCGGTATAAAAAAACTCTATATATGTTGAAAGGTTCCATTTCATTATTGTTGTTTTACAAATGTATAAATTTCAGGATGTTAGGAAACAATGACAATACATTATTAACACTTGTTTTTTAATGCTTTGGTGTTTCTTTGAGACCCACACCATGCTGCCAAGACTTTCCTTGTGCACCGCAAGGTATCTTCGTTGGTCCAGTGAATTTTTAGTAACTATATTAGCAGGGGTTCGATGATCCTGTCTTTGAATTACAAGTAAAAAGTTCTATTAAGATAATTTTCAAATATTCTTTTGATTACACGTATAAACTAACTATATATAGACCTTAAATACTCTAAGACAAAATATATTAATGAGTTTTTATTATTAAAACCAAAGATGCAATATGAACTGTCCGTGTTGTGCCTACTGCATGGATCGAACCCTAATTGTACTATATTAAGTCCTTTAGTTTATCACTAAGCCACTGTAGGCGCTACTTGTAAAAAACAACCCATAAATAATGCAAAAGTCGTAGCTGTTAGAGAAACTACGTAAATTAAATAACAAAATATGACGTTAAAAAATGACCCAAAGTTTCTACTCACCTGAACCACTCTCATACGAGTAAGCGAAACTTTAATTCGCCCGCTCTTTATTCACCCGAAACTGTATAAATCACACACATGGAGCTAAATTATTTCGTTTCGAATCATAAAGTTTTAACGTATCGTTTAAAGTTTAAATCCGCTTTATAACTTTTATACCAACAAACCAACGTCCATGGTGTAGTTTTAGCCTCCTTTTGGCTCCAAAATAACTCTGAAGCCCGTGGTGGGCATAGCAGAGATAGCATCGTGTAACTTTGCACTTAACCAAAAACGCAGCAACAAATAAACAAAGATAGTTTTACCAGTCTGATGTTTTTGTTTTATATTGAAAAATATCCTATTTAATATAATTGTAACCACTTATAATTTAAAATATATGTATGTATGTTTGGCTTATAGAAATATTACAAATACGGTGCATATAACAGAACACAATGCGTTATTTTTTTGGAATTACTTTGACATCACTTTACAAGAACCCTTAAGGTGATGAAATGTTGCAACCAAATACATGGAAAGAAAGTACAAGGTTCGAAGCACGTTTCGTATGTTTAAGAAATGGGTATAAAAACAGAAGTTGTAAGAGATAGGAGAAGTGAGAAAGGATGGATGACCAGGTCGAGTGTAAGAAACAAACCAATAAAACTGGGAAGAGAGACGGGGCGCAGAAAAAAGTAATATGCTTTCTATATGAAACAAAACTTATTTATAAACGTGTAACTATTAATTCCAAGAATTAAAGAACAACCTATTTTGTTCAAATTGGTGCGAGTCAATTCCTGATAGGACTAAGTACAACCTAATCAAATTGATGGACATAAGAAATGAAAACGAAGTGCTAGTATAGCACGATCGTAACATTATATTACAAAAATTAAACCTTAAAACACAAAGTAGTATGTGTGTTTCTTTTACGATTTTTTCTGGTGATGGGGAGTAAAAGTGTATAGCGCTAAATTTTCAACCACCAATTTTTAAATGTAGAGGGCGCCTGTGAAAGCTACTACCTGATGTAACTTGTATGTAAGACGAGCAAAACTTCATACATAGTGGAATGATTTTGATATTGTTATCTGTCGTTGCAGAAGAAATTATTTTAAACATTCTTATCTTCATTGTTAATTGTAAAATTTATTTTGTACTAAACTTCTAGAATCAACATTTTAATTTTCTGTCGAAAACTTAGAGTAATTTCACTAGGCCTTTCAAAGGTAAATGTTCTTACATCGCAGATAAACTTAAATTACGATTTTTATTGAAATAAAGTAAAAAATGTTCATCAAAATCATGATCTAGAGTTCCTATTTGCTTCTTCTTCGGAATTATAAATAATTATAAATAGATTAGGCTTAAAATTACAGCTGTTGTAAGAATGCAAAAATGTTCACCCCCCCATGATTCAACATTCTTTTTTCTTTTTTTTCTTTATTTAAATAAGATAGGATAGAACCTTTTAGTGCCAACTTCCTTCACTTTTTCCTAACACGTCTTATCTCCTGATTGGTTGATAACAAAACATACCTGATTGGTTAACACCAGCCATCTGGTGCTGTGTCAGTTGTCAATAGCTACCACTGGTTTATATATATATATAGAGAGAAAGAGAGATGGCGTTAAACCAGTACTGCGTAGAAGCCACCCGTCTGTCAGCTTGTTTCACCATATTAGCCAGGCTGATTATATGGCAGAATATAAGTGTTCTCTATTGAGGTTTATTTCTTTGAAGTCGAAATTATATAATAAGAAAGAAAAACGTTTTTTTTTCCATTTTAGAGAAATAATTATACTTTTTAAATTTAAGCACATTTTCTCTCACACATGAAGTGTAGCTTTACCAAAGGGTGATCTAACGGTGGTTCGGATAGTTGACTTAATAAAAAGTTGAGAATAAAAATGGGTTCCGTTAGGCTCTATTACAAGGTATATTAGATACGTATCCTAAATCAGAAATATAAATATAACAACAATATATTAAAGAAAACACAGTAGATGTTTCTCTTTTTTTTTTTTTTTTGAAATACAACAGAACTACAACCAACTACAACAAAGGAAAAATAAATATTTATTCATCAGCTGTTACCAATTCCATTATTGTTGAAGGAGGAGGCTATTTTTATGGTGTTATGTATTATAATTTATCTCGGACGAGTCTCCGATTTATTACGTTACGTGCGTGAAGTATTACGATTTCAAACATTCAGAAATTTGAATTTGAATTTAGAGGTTATTTTAATCTAGAAATGAATCAAATTTATTCTATTTGTGAACAAGATTGATACATACAATTTTCTTTCTTAACACAAAAAATGCGATATATAATAACGATTATTACAAATAGTAAATGCAAATAATTAGTTAGAAACAAAAAATTAGAAACTCGCAAGCAATATTTAGTTTTCTGTCTGATCTGGAACTGAATATTTTATCTATGGTTCAGGTTCACGATGCGCAAATTATTTTTATTTCAGTACCCAGATATACTTCACGTGACGGGAATGCTAGCTAGCACTATCTTTGGTTGGCCGAATGTAGTTTACATGCTTGCTTTCCATAGGAAAAGATATATATCTAATGTCCTCGTAGAAATAATATTGTTAAAAATTTATAAACGTTCCTGGTAAAATTCTATATTTTTCAAATTAGTAAACGTTAATCATGATTATAGCTTCCGAGGCTTATAGCATACTGACTGTAGCTGGCAAACAATATTCTATTACTGCCTCTCGGCTGGCTTTTATATCAATTACGCGAGATTTTCGAACGTTCAACAATGTTCGAAGACACGCTAATGTTTTAGTAAACCACATATTGTTGATTCTACTCTCGAGAATCTTCTACAAATTTAAAGAACAGACAGGACTTGCACAATACACATCAAACAATATACGTCACATGCATCAAACTGAAACAGACGTAGGTATTAAAATAAATGTATGGCAGCAAATCTGATACAATAGACAAATAAACATTAACACATGAAAGAAAAGTAGATCAACTAAATGATTACGTTAGCACATAAACCTTTTATACAAACGTAAGCAATACCGATGAAAAGCTTTTTTACTACTGTTTTAAAAAATTGATAAAATAAAATAGCTGTTATAGAATATATCGATAAACATCATTGTGATATTTTAAAGCTTACTATACAAAATTCTACAAATAAAGTTTGGTATTACAAAAGTAAATCCATCATTTTTTGAAAAAATAAAAAAACAATAATCAGTAAGAAAACTGAATATTTTTATGACTAGTTTAACAATGTACTGATAAATGTAAAAAAATATATTTAAATGACGAAATGTTCTCTAGAACAATCATAAAAAACAAACTTCATTTTACACGAACACATATTAAAATACCTCTCCAAGAACATAAAATTTAGCATGAAGTTTTATTTAGATAACCTTTTGAGTAGATAAAGTGGCTTTGAGTCGACACAAATCCATATTATTATCACGTTCTATTATATTATGAAGTAAGCAGTTACCAGGCTTTGTATACGAGGACTACCTTCGCTAGCTGTCCCTAATGTAGTAGTGATAGGTTAAAACGAAAAAAGCTAATCAAAACCACCTACCATACACTGTTGGACTACTCTTTCACTATCGGTACACTATAACGCCCCAAAGTTGAAAGGGCAAACGTGTTCGTTGACGAAGGTTCGACCCAGGACCCTCAGATTGCAAGTCGAGCATCCTCACTACTAATCTAAGCTTAGTTAAGTTAGATACGTATATATTTAATTAAATACAGTTTGTTTCACATCAGCTTCGATGGGGTTTTATTCGTCACACGCGTGTTGCAGACAACACATTTTCCTTATACGTTATACTAAAGTATAAAACATTCATTTAACCAATACTTTATAACACTATAGCTTATAATTATAAAGTTTTTCCACATCCCTAGGACGATATGTTATGACATCCAAAGGCTGAACAATGAGCTGATTTGATGCAATAACTACATAATAATAGTCACGTAATAGCATAATGACATAGTGGGATGTGAGTTGTAAGATGACCGTGAACAGTCTTCTGGTGACGTCACTCCTGTCATAGCTTGTTAGTAGCGTGCGCAATCCATGTGTACAGGTCAGTGATAACTACCTGTCACACGCAACAGGCCCTTTAATAAATTACGAATACAGTTTGTTTGAAGTTAAGCACAAAGCTACACAAAAAATAAGCTATTTGTGCTCTGCCCACAACGTTTATCCAAACCTAGTTTCTGGTGTTGTCAGCTCACAAACATATCGCTGTGCCACTGGGATAGGAGGGGGAGCAAGAATGCAGATAAATACGTGGATGTATTTATGTTCAAATGTTATTACATGTAAGTTTAATTTGTTGTCAACAAAACATATAATGATTACTCCTATGTAGTTTTGGCAACAAGTTGGACAATCACGAACAAGAAATGTTCGAGATGCTTACGGTACTATAAATGTGTGTTTATACAGTAGTTCATTATAGTACCTACTACAACCACGTGTTTATACACTAGTCTACTATAGTACTACTAAAACAACGTGTGTGTACAGTAGCTCACTATAGTACCTACCACAACCATGTGTTTGTAAAGTAACTCACTATAGTACCTACCACAACCACTTGTTTGTAGAGTAACTCACTATAGTCCCTACTACAACTACGTGTTTGTACAGCAACTCACTATAGTACTTACTACAACCATGTCTTTGTGCAATATTCCACTATAGTACCTACTATAACCATGTCTTTGTGCAATATTCCACTATAGTACCTACTATAACCACTTGTTTGTACAATAACTCACTATAGTATCTACTACCAGGGGCGTAGATCCTGGGGGGATGGGGGATACATTCCCCTTCATTTTAGGTGGGGATATGGTGCATACAATCATCCCCCTACAGTTTGGTCTGTTGAATTGTTCTATTGCATCACAGGTCGACAAATTGTGTGTTTGTTCTTGTAATTCTCGTGTTCTTACCAATCGAATTACATACTTAGGTCTAGATGTAGGCTTTTTCAGCAGCCGAAATGTAATCTTTAATATAGGCGTGCTTCTAAGCTTTTCGATCTAAGCGATAGTTCGTAAGTATTAGTAGGCCAAGTATACATGCAAGGCTTGCAAGCACTATCACAGAATCCACCTAATTCTTGTACGTAGTGTAAGATTAAGTAAAATTTTCATCACAATAGATTGAACAGAGCATGAAATTCTAAAATATTACTCCCAAGCGTAAACTCCTGTGATCTACATCTGGCAGGCCATTTGTAGCTTGTAGCTGCGTCAATCTTATGTGTATATTGTGCGGTTTTCCTACGCCATTTGTTCTTATGCATGTCTAGCCGGTTTTATTGTCGAACGCCTTACTCTCCTTAGCTGCCGAAGCTGCTGACCATAGTGTACGTTTAATGTACAGTTAACGACAGGTTCGGGTCGCTCGGATCCAAACGCGCCCTACATCACCCCCCTCCAGGGCTCATTAGACCTGTGTTTGTGGCCCTAATTAATTCATGAAATTTCAGATTATCACCGCCTTCTAATAAAGTGCTGGTTCTTTATGATAAAAGAACAATATATTCTCTTATCATAGAAAATAAAAACATTATATTTTCTTGTATAATTAGAATACAAAAGGAGCGATTTCAACGGCCTGAAGCCTCTACTCGAATTGTGTTGCTAGTTTTTGTTTAGGTGTTTTTATTTAATAGACGTGCTTATAGACATTATATCTCAACGTATTTGCCTTTTGATGAGCTTTAACAGGAATATAATATATTTGTGATTAAGTATTTTTCGAGAAACTTGCAATTACTTGTGTTGTAACTAGCACACATTATTGTCCCAGCGATGTCCAGGCGGTCAGTCGGCTCGGTAGTCACTGTGAGGTTCGCGCGTTCGACTTAAAAACATTGTACAGTTCAGTCCTACTTCCATTCTTTTCTATCTTCGTTCGTTGTACGTTAGAGTTTTTCAATATAGACTGTATTTTAGCCTGTTGAGTCATCTGGGAAACAGATTCCAATTATAACAAGCAAGCGTCTGAAATTTTCCGATACTAGACAGTTATGTAAGCCAGTTACTAGTACTACAAGTGACAATGAAGATGCAAATAATCCAACAACCTCAAGCAAAGGAATAGAAACTTGCCATACAGAGGAAATACCATGTTCAGTGGACGAGTCTGAAAATGCTTGTGCAACTATTGCACATCATGAACCACCAGATACTTGTGAAACAAGTTTGTTCAGTAATAAAAAATCTGACACACCACAGATACAGTGTGGAAAGCCATATCATCCAGACGCACAACTAATACCACGACAGAAAGCAAAATCTCAAAATATCAACTTCCAGGGCAAGTGGTTTGACGAGTTCCCATGGCTGCAATTCGACAATCAGACTCAAAAAGTCATATGCTTTCATTGTGCCAAGGCGGAAAATAGAGGCCTTTTTACAGGGAAATTGGAGAGGCCAGTGAAGTATACCTTCATAACCAACAGGTTTTGCAACTGGAAAAAGGCAAAACAGAAATTCAATGAACACCAATCCTCCTCTCAGCACAGATTTGCTATATCTCCAGAAGGTTCACTTGATGTAACTCCAGTGACTGTCCAGCTACATTATGGAAAAAAGAAGCAGCAAGAAGAATGCAAAAAAAGTCTAGCCAAAATATTCAGAAGTTTACATTTCTTACTGCGTCAAGGTTTAGCATTACGTGGACATAATGATACGGAGAGGAACTTCCTGCAGTTAATAAAGCTCCTGGAAAAGGAAGATCCTAAGTTGACGGCCTACTTGTCAAAGAAAACTACACATTCACCCCAGGCTCAGAATGAAATAATGGAGATGTTCAGCCATCAAATACTGAGGAACATAGCACACGATCTGCAGCAAAGTAAAATCTTTGCATTAATGGTTGATGACACTCAAGATGTTACAGGTGCCGAACAGGAAGCAATATGCGTACGATACATAGATGAGAACCTTGAAGTCCATGAAACATTTCTTGGTTTGTATAGTGTTTCCAATACAACTGGTGAAACAATATCCTCGACTATACTTGATGTACTTACTAGACTAAATTTACCACTGTCAGGATTAAGAGCGCAAACTTATGATGGAGCCACTAATATGAGTGGTGCGTACAGTGGATGCCAGGCAAAAATAAAATAGAAGCAACCATCAGCTTCTTTTTTTCAATGCGGAGCACACAAGGCTAATTTAATAATGTAACATGCAGTTGAAGCTTGTAAATATGTTCGAGATTCTGTCCAGTGGGTACATGAATTTGGTGTCTTGCATCAGAAGTCAGGCAAACACAAGACAATCTTCGAAAATATTGTATCGTCAGACAGTCACAATGGTCCAGTTAAATACATCCGTCCACTGTGTCCAACACGATGGTTATGCCGCCTATCTGCAATTACACGTGCTAATAATCACTACAGTGACATTGTTGATTCTTTGTCTGAATTAGCAAATGAAAAATCAGATGTAGCAGTGAAAGTACGAGGTCTGCTGAACAGACTTGACAAAGGAAAGACAGTTTCAGGATTGTTGATGGCTCAGCATCCATTAGCTGCATTAGAGGAACTAAACCGTACATTCCAAGCAAAATCAGAGACAGTATCTGGCATGATTGAAGCATCTGCAATGACAGTTGAGCAATTGCAAGTATTGCGAACAGAGGAAAATTACAAGAAGATATTTGATGAAGCTGAGAAAAAAGTAACTTTCCTAGATCTGGTGCCAATTGAACTACCACGCATTCGCAGACGCCCCAAAAGGATCACAGGTGATGGCTCAGCCAGCACACCATTCTGAAACAGCTGGAGATTACTACAGAAGCCAATATTTTGAATTTGTGGACACAGTCATAGAACATCTGACCACTAGATTCAATGTAGACAACAGTGACTTGAGGCAATATCTGGTACTTGAGAACATGATCACATCTGGCAAGATTGACAACTCGGTTATAAACTTCTATCCAGAAATCTCTGTACAACAGCTCGAGTTTCAGTTGCCCAAGTTCAAAGGAACAACAAAAGCAGTATCTCTGAAAGTTGCGAAGGATGCTTACTGTAAAATGCATGAAACAAGTCAGCAGATGTTTGGTGAAGTGTTTCTTTTCAAGAAAATTTTGCTTGTATGTCCAGTATCCAGCTACGAATGTGAACGCAGCTTTTCTGCATTAAGACGGTTGAAGACATGGTTAAGGTCAACTGTCTTAGTGCCGCCTCAATAATATGGCAGTTTGTCACATTCACAAAGATGAGGTCAACAAGATAAATATAGAAGAGCTTATGAAAGAATTCATAAACAGATCATCATAAAAGAGGTTTACGTTTGGGAACATGTAGACTAGAGGACTAAATGAATCTTACTTCAATGAAAAGTATGAATAATTATGTGCTACATTGTATTGATGTGTAATTTTCAAGAGTTCGCAAAGACATTTTAATTATTTTTTATCAAACAACATAAACAGTTTCTCAGTAGATATAAACTTATCAAGGGTAATTACTAATTTTATTAATATTTGAAAACGTAATTCATGCAATGAAAGTTATTAGTAACCTTGTCAAGTATAATGTCCATCGTTTATACTGTGCAGTTTGCAGGAATAAATTCATGTGGCAGTTAATTTGTGACACATTTGTCTTTATTCTATTAACATTTTGAAAACTGTTCACAACACCTCACTTATACAAACCTACATGGAAACCTTGAAGTATCGTGGCAACAAGATTAGAGATTACCAATTTGCAAATTGAACAGTCCACATAAGTGGTTGCAAAAATCAACCCCCCCATCGGGTGTAAAAAATCTATGCCCCTGCCTACTACAACCAATTGTTTGTACATTACTTCACTCTGGTACTACTAGAACTTGTTTGTACAGTAATTCCCTATAACACCTACTAGAATCACTTGTTTGTACAGTAATTCAGTATACCGCCTACTAGAATCACTTGTTTGTACACTATATCAGTCTTTTTAACCTTCACGATTTATAGAAACAAAAATTAGCGAATATGAAGCACTAAGAGACAGAGTCTCGAATTAGAAAGTCACATAGAAAACGCGCCTAGTCAACATATCACAGCATCTATGACAAATGTTATAAGTTGATTCGAATATATTTGTGACAGCTTTGTCAGTAATGCATATCTTAATTGATTTGACTTTATTGTTTTGTTTCCTGACATGGAAACGTTTGAAAGTTAGACACAAGATGGCAAAATTTGGCACTCTAATCGCAATCCGAGGGTCACGGGTTCGAATCCCCGTCACACCAAACATGCACGCCCTTTCAGCCTTGAGGGCGTTATAACGTTATGGTCAATCCCACTATTCGTTGGTAAAAGAGTAGGCGGTGGGTGGTGATGACTAGCTGCCTTCCCTCTAGTCTTACACTGTTAAATTAGCGACGGTTAGCGCAGATAGACCTCTTGTAGCTTTGCGCGAAATTCAAAACAAACAAACCAATCATTTCACAGGAATGATTAGGATTATTAATCGTCCAATTAGTAGGAGTTTCCGTACTTACTATGCTAAAATTCGGAGTTCAGTTGATTTGTCGTGATGTATAGAGCACGGATAGCCCGTTGTCTTGGTTTATGTGCTAAAAATCCAACTGCCACATCATACCAGAAATACTGCTCATTAACAACAACATCTAAGTATTTATTTTCTAAATTAGTAAATATAATTTGACCATAGTTCGTAAAGCGCCATCTACTGTTGATTATTTTATTATTGCATTTCCGTTTAAACTTTTACATATATAATCACGGATGACACTTGTAATTGAAACTGAAATGTCGCTAATGGCATCTTTATGCACGCGGTTCCAATTAAAGTTTTAAAACTCCTGTTTCTGTTTCTGTTTTTGTTTTTTTATACTATACGTAAGTCATGTCTTCAATGGTTTATGAACGAACACAAGTTAACTCTAGTTATTATAATAAACTAGAAATTAACATTTAATAACATACGTCTTAAAATGTGTCATTCTAATATTCCCTAAGTGTAGATATACAAACACACATAACGTAATCTTTGAACTGAACTTCGACAAGAGCCACTGCACATATATAGTGCTATTTTCTTTACAGACATAGTAACAGATAACGAGATGAAAAATACTCTGGGCTTACCGTACAAGTAGAGTGGCAACACCTGCGTCCTTTGTTAGTCTTCTAACAGTTAATGTTTTTCCCGGCAAACTGTTCCATACGTCTTATAGAACATTCTGCTGTGAGGCAATGGTATATACACTATGTATGACACAAAACATTATATAGAAAAAAAAACAAGAAAGATAAATCACAACACAAGAAATATGATTATCTGTAATCGGTTTGGAAGTTAGGCCTAACTAGTAACCCTAACAACTTGAGATTCTGAAAAATAAACTTGATTATGAATATTTACTACCGTATTATAGTCCCTCGGTGGTACAGCAGTAAGTCTTCGGATTTACAACGCTAAAATCAGAGGTTCGATTCCCCTCGGTGGGCTCAGCAGATAGCCCAAATGTGGCTTTGCTATAAGAAAACACACACACAATGTATTATAGATAGGGAATACACATCAGTTGTTTAAACCGTTCAACTTTGTTGTTCCACCATATTTGGACAGTTTTATGTTCTTTTTTTTTGTACGTATCAAAACATTAGATGGATACAGGCAAATGTATTTTACGTATCATTGAATAAATTAGAAATCATACAGGCATGTTTTCATTAACTTAATTTGTTTATTTGTTATTGGATTTCGCTAGCCGTCTCTATCTTACCAGTGTAAGACCAGAGGGAAGATAGCTAGTAATCATCACCACCGTCAACTCTTGAGCTAATCTTTTACCAACAAATAGTGGGATTGACTGTATTGTTATAATGCCCCCATAGCTGAAAGGATGAGCATATTTGTTGAGACGGGGCTTTTAGCATATTATTTAGTCGCATTGAAATTAAGTTAAATTACACTGGTCACATAAATTATTTAGAATATCGATAAATAACATTAATTATTAACATTTCATTTAAAACGTCACAATAATTTATTTTATTACCTTAAAAGTTCTCTATACTTAATTAAAAATTGTCATAAATAAAATAGGTTAACTTTAGTCATGTTTTAATTTTTTAACATGAAAGATAAAATATTAAATATTTTTAGTGCTGAATTATAAAACATGTTTGTGCATAATGCCCATTTTAATAGTTGGAATTTTATTTTTTAATTATTGTATAATCTTAGAATAAACATATTTTTATTTGGAAATAGTATAAATATTACTATATTATAAAAAAATTGGCCCCAATTGAAAACCTAATTTTGTTATATTCGTGTTACGAAAACTGCTTTTTGTACGCACCCCCTCTCTCCCACAGTCACGAAGCAAAAGTAATACATTGTGATTTATTTCCAACCATTATCGTTATCAAATTTTTGATTTTAGAACGCACGGCCATCAATAACTCGGAGATTGTGAATATAAAAAGACAAAATAAGAAGTTTACAGTGTACGAAATGAAACCCTTAAAAATGTCAGAAATGTTTGAAGCGTTTTGGAATAAAATGGTTTTAATTTTAAAAATCATTTACTTTTAGCCGTTATATATTCATATGTATACTATTAACAACAGCTGTAGGCTTAACATTTTGTAATAAGGTTTAACGTGCTTTTCAAAGTAAGCAAGGCTTAACACAAAACAGACTTTTTTTTTTTTTTCTGTCACGTTGGGTATTGTAACACACTTTAAGTTCATTAATTGTATTGTGTTACTGCGTCAAATTCCTTATGCGTAAAATATATGAATATTAAAATACGTAATCAACAGTAAAAAAAAAAAAATAACTCTTGGATATTCAGCTTGTATGAAACAGGGAATAAATAAAACACTACTGGCTCGGCATGGCCAAGCGCGTAAGGCGCGCGACTCGTAATCCGAGAGGTCGCGGGTTCGCGCCCGCGTCGCGCCAAACATGCTCGCCCTCCCAGCCGTGGGGGCGTTATAATGTGACGGTCAATCCCACTTTTCGTTGGTAAAAGAGTAGCCCAAGAGTTGGCGGTGGGTGGTGATGACTAGCTGCCTTCCCTCTAGTCTTACACTCCTAAATTAGGGACGGCTTGCACAGAAAGCCCTCGAGTAGCTTTGTGCGAAATTTCAAAACAAACAAAACACTGCAGGCTTGATTTATTTGAACAGTTTTAGAGTAATATAATCGCGTTATAAAGTTTCTAGCATTTGTATTTGTTTTCAAACACGAAGCTTGAAACTGAGTTATTTGTTCTGTGCCCACAGATGAAATCGAGTCCCGGATACTATTTGGTGTGGGTGTGAGTATGGAATGAGTATGGAATGGGGTCAGATATCTGTATTTTATTTTTGGGGGATGGTTTATAAGTTTTAACGATTGGACAGTGACTCTAAGGTCTCTTGATTTGTCTCTAATTGCGCCCTTTTGGGGTTCAACGGCTAGATTGATGGTTTATAAGATAACGAACGAGTTTCGATATCCACAGAATATAGAGCACAAATAAACCATTTCGTACCTTTGCGCTTAAAATAAAAAAAGCATTCCGCACTTTAGGACTGCAGATGTGCTTTAACAGGAACGATCAAAAACGTGTAGCTCAAGAGTTAGCGGCAGATGATGTTAGGTAACTATGCGTAAATGTCTCCTTGTATAGCTCGTGCGAAATCTTAAAACAAATAAATAAACGTTTTAATTTTTAACGTGTCGTCAATGGACCAGTTTGTGCCTATTGATAAAAACAGTACGTTATCACTGATTGAAATACAATGTTAAAACCATATCATACATGCTTTGCTCGTTTGTTTAAAAGTTAACCACAAAGCGATACAATGGGCTATATACACTGCTGGCCAAAATTTTAAGGTCAATGAACATGAAGAAAAAATATGCATTTTGCGTTGTTAGACTCAACCACTTATTTGAGTAGAGCTTCGAAAGATGAAAATAAGAAAAGGGAAAATAAAAATAAAAAACTTTTATAGCATTTAATAGGAAAATGTGAACACTATGAAATTATCCTAAATACTAGCTGGTCAAAAGTGTAAGACCATATCATAAAGAAGTTCTAAACATGGTAGGAAATGTCTAGCAAGACATTAGTGAGTCTCAGTAGTGAGTTGCACGGCCGTCATTGCAAATAACTGCAAACATTCGCTTTGGCATGGTCGATATAAGCGTTTGCAGAAGGCTGGCTGGAATGTTATTCCAAGTGGTCAAGATGGCTTTACGAAAATCATACACTGTTTGGAATTGACGTTCATTTCTGTAGACTTCCCTTGCCATCCATCTCCAAATACTTTCAATGGGGTTCAGTTCGAGCGAACACGCTGGATGGTCCTAAAGAATCACGTTATTCGCCATGAAAAAGTCCTTTGTCCTGCGAGCATTGTGGATTGCAGCATTGTCCTGCTGAAAGATCCAGTCATTTCCACACAAGCGAGGGCCTTCATTCAATAAGGATGCTCTCTCCAACATGCCAATGTAGCCAGCTGCTGTTTGATGCCCCTGTATAACCTGAAGCTCCATTGTTCCATGTAAAGAGAACGCACCCCAGATCATGATGGAACGTCCTTCACTGTGTCGTGTAGAAAACGTCTCCGGTGGGATATTCTTATCGTGCCAGTAACGTTGAAAGCCATCTGGACCATCCAGGTTAAATTTTTTCTCATCAGAGAACAAAACCTTCGTCCACTTTTCTACGTCCCATGTTTGGTGCTTTTCAGCAAAGTTTAAGCGAACTGTTTCGTGGTGTGGAAGGAGGCGTAGCTTTTGAAGACGTTTACGGTTTTTGAAGCCTTTCTCTCGTAGATGCCATCTTATTGTTCTTGAGCTGCATTCTGCATCCGTAAGGGCCTTAATCTGGTTCGATGATCGGCTGGTGTCTTGCCGGACAACTCGTCGAATCGTCCTGCTCAACGCCGGCGAAATTTTCGTGGGATGAGCACTTAAAATTCTCGTTCCGTATCTCTCAGGGTCTTTTAAGAAATTTGCAACAGCAGTTTTACTTCGCCCAAAATCACCAACGATGGCACGTTGAGAGAGACCTTGCTTTTGCAGCTTGACAATTTTACCACGTTCAGTCTCTGTTAACTTTTTAGCCTTTGTCAAGTTTTTACCCAATGTAACACAGGAAATGTCAGTGTGAGATGTTGACAACGCTAATGTTTGAACACAAATGACTAAATTTCGTTACGAGTTTACCGATTAACGCTTCGTTTCAGTATGCTCTTAAACTTTTGGGCCAGCTAGTATTTAGACTAATTTCATAGTGTTCACATTTTCTCTATTAAATGTTTTCTATTTTCATTTTCCGTTTTCTTATTTTTATCTTGCGAAACTCTACTCAAATAAGTGGTTGAGTCTAACAACACAAAATGCATGTTTTTTCTTTATGTTCATTGGCCTTAAGATTTTGGCCAGCAGTGTATGTTCTGTCCCCTACGGGTATCGAAACCCGTTCAGCATTGGGAAGCGTCAAATTTGTTTATTGAAATATACACTTAGATATAGATAATATATATACATTTAAAATATTTTTCTTAAGTGTCAACAATATATGAACCGGGATTATTTACAGTAGTTGCCTGTGATTTGTTGGCGATAAATTTCAACAATAAACGGAAACACAATCCATTCATATGAAAATAATATATTCAAAACAAGTCAAACATTATACTCTTTGTTATCACAGTTGTATTCAGAGCTGTTATCACAGTTGTAAATAATTGACTCTTTCTGTTGAAAGTCCACACAGGCGGATTTAGTTACCTTAGAACATCCTTTGGCAAGACAAATTATTCTTCCTTATTTCTGTTATTATAATAAAAGCTATAAAACTCACTTTAGAAATTGCCACTACACGCCCTTTTTGACTAAACTCACAATCGTGTAGTCTTACTTCACTTTACTAATTTAACTTAACTTGCTCTATTTTTCTGCACGTATTTATAACACGCAAAAGAGAAATCTAGAAATGGCTAGCCCTCTAGATGAAGCCTCCCGATAGTACAGCGGTAAGTCTACGGATTTAGAACGCTTAAATCAGGTGTTTGATTCCCCTCGATGGGCTCATCAAATAGCCCGATATGGCTTTTCTGTAAGAAAAAAACAAACATACTCTCGAGATGACATAAAACGAGAAAAGCATACAAGTTTTGAGTAAGATGACGTCAACAGTATTATAAAGCTACACATTGGGCTAGCTGTGCTCTGGTTTCTAATGTTATAAGTCCACAGATATTCCCCTGTGCCACTGGGGGTTGGGGGCTTACTGATTATTATAGAAAATATTGTTCAGTTATTTTGTTATATAGTAGAGAAAATACTGAAGCATGTATCTTGTTTCCAAGTTCAGTTATAGTTTTCTTCACCAACACAAAGTGTAAAAGATTAGTGACAGTTATTATGTCTAGAAGTAACTAAACGCAACACACACTTGTAACAAAAAATAAAAAATTTGAAAATCACGCCTTTCAAAGCCGATCACATTAAATATATTTACGAAAATAAAGGCTGTATATATTATAAAACAACAAACTCTGGACTCAAAAAATTAATTTTTACAATAAAGTTTGTATGTTTTCAAAACTATGAGGCCCGGCATGGCTATGTGGTTAAGACACTGGACTCGTAATCTGAGGGTCGCAGGTTCGAATTCCCATAAGTCCAAACATGCTCGCCCTTTTAGCCGTGGGGGCGTTATAATTTGACGGTCAATCCCATTATTCGGTTGTAAAAGAGTAGCCTAAGAGCTGGCGGTGGGTGATGATGACAAGCTGCTTTCTCCTTAGTCTTACACTGCTAAATTAAGGACGGCTAGTGCAGATAACCCTCGTGTACCTTTGTGCGAAATTCAAAACAAACAAATCAAACTTCAGAGTACTAAATGTGGAAAGAACTTTGCACGATTATAAGTTATATTTAAAAAGAAAGAATGAACAATAACAAAGGTTACACCCTTGAATTTTCCATATGTGGACACCTTCTCTCGTCAGAGGCTTGGCGCTGACGTTTTACTGATTTGTTCTTCTATGATCTAATATATATTTACTGTCACGATCTCATGAATAAATCATCATTTGAGAGGAACAAGACTGCATACTTGTTATAGCCAGACTATTTCAGTATTTATGGAGGCATCTGTCTATTGTACTCGTCGTGTTCAAGAAATATCTTACAAAACCTGGGGTCAATAAACTCAATTTGTGTGACAAGCTAGCTTACTGTGAAACCAATAAGATAAAATCAGCGTGAACACTCATCCATAGATTAGGCGGTATGTAGGTTTAAACACCTTTGATTGGTGTACAAATCTTGTTTGCTGGTTTAATAGTCTGTTTAATTATCTTCTCTTTGTGTTAGTTTTTTTTTATTTTGCTCTAGTGTTTACTAACTTGTCCGCTTTTTCGTTTTTATCAGAGTTTAGCGAATGTGAAAAGATTTGTGTTTAATCTAGTAGTTATAATTCTCTTTTATGGCATTTCCTTCTCCTAGTTTAGACCGCTATATTAAACTAGCTATATTATGCAATTGGTTAAATTTTTAGTTCGGTTATTTATGTAAATAGCTTGTTTTGATCAGTTGTTAATTTAATAAGTGTATCAAAAAAAGAAAAAAATTTTATTTCCATATCTTAATCACAATGATATTGATATGAGATGGAACATAAGCAAGCACTACATGGCCTAATGATTATGACACTCGACCAGCAATCTACGGGTCGCAAGTTTGAGTCCCGTCGTCAAACATTCTTGTCCTTTCAACCGCGTGTAATATGACGATTAGTTTCGTCGGTAAAGAGTAATCCAGGGGTTGGCGATGGGTGAAATTCCCCGAAACGACCTTAATCCCAACTAGTCTGAGGTAGGCCGGTACTTTTTAAACCCATTAATTGTTACACCTAGGTTGTCGGCTCACATGGCAACAATACATGTTCGGCGACGAGGATTCGAACTCACGACCCTCAGATTGCGAATGGTGCCTTCCTTCCCTCTACTTCATAAATTATAAGTTAAGGACGGCTAATACATATAGCTCACGAAATTTGTCCCGAAATACAACGAACAGGTAAATCTGTAGATAAGCTACTCTTTATAAAATAAATTATCTCATAATGTTTCCCGGTGGTATAGCGGTAAGTCTACGGACTTACAACGCATAAAACAGGGGTTCGATTTCCCTCAATGGACTCAGCAGATTGTCCGATGTGGCTTTGCTATAGGAAAAACACACACAAACATCTCATAATAATTAATTCCGTTTTCAGCGAGGCGAGTTGGTCAGTATAAGAAAGATGCTTCAGATAATGCATGGCTATCGTAACTGCTTCCCTCTTTAGTCTGACTGCCATGTTTAATACTATTGCTGAAATAACGGTTGGGTAGAGTCTCAAACAATAGATCTTGTCAGCTCTTCAACATAACTTCCACTTGGCATAAATGGTCGGCCCTTATGACCAAGTTTCGAAACATTATGAAGCTACAAAAGTATGTTGGAGATAAATTGCGACCTTATGAAATCGAATGGATCGATCAATATTGTATTTTACGGGTTTTTTTTTTTTCTAATCTGGACACTAGTCTTGATTTTGGCTGGAGGAGTGTTTTTATGTCATATGATGAACACTCTTTACCAAATGGGGGTTACTTGAAAATTTAATGAACAATTTAAACTACATAAAACACGAATTAGGCGAGAATGGCGATAGATTTAGTGAATTTGTTATAATGCACGATTGATTACTGAGTTATCAAACTGTTATTTGGTTTATTAAGCATTTAGTCGATTAATGCTTAATAATTAAAAATTACCATAGAGACGTTAAAAATTAACAAATGACTGTTTAATGTGTTTTTTTTTGTGTAAAGTTGGGCCTGTTGTTAGTTCATAAAGTGATCTAATTTACAGAATTAGTAGTTGATAACTGGACTTTGTATTATTTATAATGAATTGTACAAAGGAACCATGGAAACAGTTACAATCGTGAGACTATGGTTCCTTCAGCCATCTTTCTCGTAAAATATCTATTGTTTTCTATTCAAGCTAGAAGCACGTGATGTTCGAACTTGTAAACCTTATGATAATATTCGCAGCCTAGGAAACTTCTGTGAAGACATTGATGGGGCATCTTAATAAAGAATATTATATTTATGGCACATTACGTGTAGGCCATTATATTAAAATCATGTAGAAATATTCTGTTAGATTTAACATGATTCACATGGCATGTGAATTTAATGGAGGTCTTAACGAAAACTTTCTGAAATCCAAAAACAAAAGAAAATGGATTAAGTCTCAAACATATAGTGTGGATTTGGCAGAAAATGAATATCCTTTGCTTTTCAGACACTTATTTCTTCAGTGACTGACGCTATTGATTTTCATAGGTAAAATATTAAAATCTTTATTTTGTTGTATTTTATTAGCTGAAATTGACCTGTCAAGTAGTTTTAACTATTGTGTGACTGACGTTATAATGTGATGAATTAATTATGCGTGTCTATTTCACTGTTCTTATCCGAACTCACTAAACTTCACAGTGTTCTTAGTGTTAAGTTTGATGGCTTTAACATTAAGTTTCGAATACATATTCCCCGCTTGTACAGCGGTAAGTCTACGGATTTACAACGATAAAATCATGGGTTTGATTCCTCTCGGTGAACACAGCCGATAGCCCGATGTGGCTTTGTGAAAAGGAAAAAACAAACACACACTCGAATACATATTTTTTACACCATAACTTTGTTTTCCTTTTGATGGTTAAATTAATTTAGACAATTTTCCTCAAAATCTTTCATGTTTTTCAAATTGGAAGTTTTATATTATTTCATGTGACCTTATAAATAAGTTTCAAATCATACATTTTCTTTTCGGTGTAACGTTTCCATGTAAGGATACTCTTCAATGTGGAGAACATTTCTGACAGTATATACTTTTATGTAGTTCTATTTTCATAAATTGTTGAACTGTCTGGTTATTTATATTGTATGTGAACTACCTGTGGCCCGGCATAGCCAGGTGGTTAAGGCACTCGACTCGTAATATGAGAGACGTGGGTTCGAATTCCCGTCGCACCAAACTTACTGGCCCTTTTAGCCGCAGGGGCGTTATAATGTGACGGTCAATTTTACTACTCGTTAGTAAACCAATAGCGTAAGAGTTGTCGGTGGATGGTAATGACTAGCTGCCTTTCGCTGTTAAACTAGGGACAGCCAGCGTAGATAGTCCTCGTGTAGCTTTGCGCAAAATTCAAAACAAACAAACTACCTGTATATGAACGTCCTAATATTATTTTTATTTACCATCATATTAAAAATGATAGATTAGAAATAACGTGTTTTAAAATTAAATTTCTTAATTTTAAATAAATATTGTAAGTTGGTTAGGTATCAAAACTTCATGTGTAACACTGCACAGCAATAAGTTTGAGAAAATATTACCTAAATGTTGGTTTGTTTTTAAAGCAAAGCTACTTTGTGTTATCTACTGTGTCCATCGCAAAAATCGAACCTCCTGATTTTAGCGTTGTAATGATCCCATGTTGTCATCACCGTGTGGACCGTTATCTGAAGGAATTGCTATACGTTGACCTATATTATATAAAGGGCGCACAGTTGGTACGTCGTATCTTAAAACTGAAAGGGTTTCTACGTCTCCGAATAGAAACGAATAAAAATTATATACAGTGGCGGATTTAAGGTTATGTGGACCCAGGGGCTAATAACTTTTGTGGGCCCTGCATCCCATATAAGTTTACACAGAAAAGAATTATCAATGGGCCCCCATTAAAACCATGGACCCTGCGGCTGAGCCCCTACCTAAATTGCGCCTCTGATCCTTTAACCCGAGCGCTTTCGATAGGTGGACGTTTCTTCTTCAGGGGCAAATTGGGAACCAGTGTTATTTCCTACAGACGTTGTTCTAAGACCTTGACTTTAGTTTTGTGATATGCTATAAGATTTAACTGTAAATTCAGAATATTTTAGGAAAATACGAGAAAGCTGAACTACAAGATGAATAAGGTTGTGTCGTATGTACTGAATGTCGTTATTTTTTTAGAGAAACGATACCTCCGGTTTTATGACAGTAGTAGAACCACGCACAGTTTACCTACAGTTAAAAACGTACATGTGTACGTTTATGATTTAAAATATGATTTATTTTAGGTTAGGGACAGTATACCAGTTATACCGGCTTAACAGATAATGTTGCTATAGATGAGGGCATGAGCCGCTCCTTTCTACAATTTTGGGCCATAGCGCATAAGGTGCTTGTCCAATGTAAAGTTCCCTGTACTATGCGTGGCATTAAATGTCACTTTCCTTTGCTGTTGGCGTCACTTATTTTGATATGTACCTTTTGATCTAATTCGCTGCATTAAATAGTTATGGTTAAAATGGCTGATAAACTCTAACCATTCATCCGATTGCTTATCGACCCAACATGGCCAGATGGTTATAGAGTTCGACTCACAATTTGTGTGGGATCGTTATAATATGTGACAGTCAATCCCACTACTCGTTGGTAATATAGTAGTCCAAGAGTTGGCGGTGGATGGTGATAACTAGCTGCCTTCCCTCTAGTCTTACACGCCCCCCGCTATTCAAGCGGTAAGTCTACGGAGTTACAACGCTAAAATCAGGGATTCGATTCCCCTCGGTGAGCTCAGCAGATAGCCCGATGTTGCTTTGCTATAAAAAAAACACAAATTAGTCTTACACAGATAAATTAGGAACGGCTAGCACAGTTAACCCTCGTGTAACTTTGCGTGAAATTCAAAGACAAACTGATTGCTTTGTCTATTTATCAGTTTAAATTAAGTCTTTTGAGAGGTCTATCTGAGTTAAGTTACCGAATTTCACTGACACTGATTGAGCAAACTTCTCAAGACAAATAGATAATTAATTATGCTTTATATGTAAAGAGAGAGAGAGAGTTACTTCCGCTGTATATAATATTTGTATACTGTGTATGTGTGTTCACTTTAGCAAAGCCACATCGGGCTATCTGCTGTGTCCACCGAGGGAAATCAAAGCTCTGATTTTAGCTTTGTATATTCGTAGACTTATTTGTATAATGTATCTTCATTGTATGAAACAAGTTAAATATTTTAAAACATAAAGGCACTAAATCTGCTAATCATATAAAGTATAAACCTTCACCCTAAAACTCTTCAGCCAATAATACATCCACCCTAGTGCCTGATTGCTTTGCTTTGCGCGAGCTCTTTTAAATCACAAGGTGGATTCATCACTCGAACAACAATGCTTCTCTAAATAAGAATAATTAAAAATATTACTTCTCATTTTGTTTAGAGATGGCAGTAAAACAGCTCACGAAAAAAGATTAAACTCGAGACTTTAAGGGTGTGAACTAGATTAAACCTGTAGCGAAAGAGAAACTCCTCCCGTCTGCCTATCACATTAAGAAAGACTGATCATCGTGGAAAGTACATGTCATAGCAAGAGAGTAATTTGTACATCTTTGTATTGAGGAACCTGCTACTTAGCATTGCGTTAAAAGGCCAGGCATGGCCATGTGGTTAAGGCACTCGACTAGTAATCTGAGGGTCGTTGGTTCGAATCCCGACACACCAAACATGCTCGCCCTTTAAGCCGTGGGGTCATTATAATGTTACGGTCAATCCCACTATTTGCTGGTAAACCAGTAGACCAAGAGTTGGCAATGAGTGGTGATAACTAACTACCTTCCCTCTAGTTTTACACTGTTAAATTAAGAACGGCCAGAAGAGATTGTTTTTGTTTGTTTTTTTTAATTTCGCGCAAAGCTACTCAAGGGCTATCTTATAACTGTGTAGTAGTTGCCTACGAACATTGAAAAATTTTAACGTCTAATTTGTTTGTTTATTTCGTTTAGAGTTAAGCACAAAGCTACACAATAGGCTATTTGGGTTTTGCCCACTACGGGTATCAAATCCCGGTTTCTAGCGGTGTGAGTCTGCAGATATACTGCTGTGCCTAGTCCGACATGGCCAGGTGGGTTAAGGCGTTTTTCTCATAATCCGAGGGTCACGGGTTCGAATCCACGTCGCACCAAACATGCTCGTTCTTTCAACCATAGGGGGCGTTATAATGTAACGGACAATCACACTATTCGTCGGTAAAAGAGTAGCCCAAGATTTGGCGGTGGGTGGTGACGATTAGTTGCCTTCCATCTAGTCTTACACTGTTAAATTAGGGGGCTAGCGCAGATAACCCTCGTGTAGCTTTGCGCGAAATTAAAACAAACCTAAAAAACAAACTACTATGCCACTAGGGGCATAATGTATAGTTCTGGCTCGATCAGCGATAAGTTTACGCACATAAAACGCTAAAATCCATCGTTCGATTCCCCGCTGAGAACAAAAGTACAGATAGTGATTTTATAGCTGTGCACTTAATGAAACAATACAACAAAAACATATTAAATATGAAGCAGGAGCAAAAGACTTTTTTTAATTATGTTGAACTTAATAGCACATTAGAAACATAAACGCAATTAAATACGTTATTGCTGATAAACAGTTAACTGTCTATTTCTCAAAGTTCCTTCGGGATGAAGCAAAACCAAAACTATATTTGTGCATACCCACCAAGTACCTGTCACAATCAGCAAAAACTTTTCAAGAAGCAAAACTTTTCAAAACAATTGTTGTGCAGTGTTACATACAGTCCGTTCTTTATACAAAATCCCTCTAGTTCTATTCCTCCAGCAGTCATAATAATAAATGTGTAATCACCTGAACATCAGTTTAACCTACTCTGAAACGTACACCATAACTTTATTTTAGGAAAAAAGTCCAGTCCTCAGTTCTGTTCAGTTGTTTGAGGTTTCAAATCAATGAGTAAGTAACCATATGGTTGTCTTGTTTCGCCTTGACAAGATTCATCAAAATGTTTGATACGTGATGAAAACGTAATGTATTTAGAATTTAAACTAATATAACGCATTCCTCTACCCTGATAAAATATATTCTATACAATATAAAACTGATAAATTCGAATGGTGACTTTCACGTATAAAAATGTTTAGACGTTCCTTTATTTGAATGTATTCAAAGCAAAACCACATTGGACATCAGCATTACCCACCAATGGGGTCTGATCCCTGGATTAGAGCACTAAGTCTGTAGACTCAATGCTGTCCCACCAGGAGACTTTAATATCATTTACAGTCGCAGAATATTAAAAAAAAAATTGTTTTATTCCTTTACGTTGGTTGAAGTTACATAATGGGTTCAGTTAAAGAATTAAAGCGACACCTGTTATCACTCTCCTCCTTCAACTTTTTTTTTAATAATAGCTTTACATAAAACTCGTTTGTTGTTCTTTTTTACTCCAGACGCCCCCTGATGGCCCAGCAGTAAGTTTGGAGTTTATAGTGTTAAAAATATGGTTTTGACATCCACGTTGATGAGAGCACAGATAACTTTATATGATTAAAAACAAAACAACCAAAAAATACTCCTGATACATTAATTTATTTTCCTATCTTATGTGACTGTTAAAATACCTAATTATAATGTTCATAAGAACCTCCAATTATAGGGCTAAAACCTGTTTAAAGATTTTCATAGTATTTGTTAACTATTAATCTGAGATGTTCGTACATTCTCCATGTTCATGATCAGTTTTGTCACTCTTTAAATGCTTGATTCTCGTACAATACTGATGTTTAACAGCTTAACCCAATAATTTCATGTATAAAAAGGGGTTTCAAAGAATTTTCTCAACTTGTTTATTTCCATGATCCTTTCATGTTTGTATACATCTTCCACACACACACACACACACACAATTGAAAGACCCAGTTTGGTCAAATATAAAACGGAATTCTCCGAATTGTTACTTGTATTAAATGGACAAAGCTACACAATAGGTTATCTGTTCTCTGTCCACCGTGGATATATATAATCCTCATTTATAGTGTTATCAACTTTACCACTGAGTCACTGGGAAGACCAAGAGACTAACTTTTATTGAACTTTAATCAGAGACACATCAGACGAATTTCTTTTATTCACGCCCGGCATGGCCAGGTGGTTAGGGTGCTCGACTACTAATTTGAGGGTTGTAGGTTCGAATCCTCATCACACCAAACATACTCGCCCTTTCATTTGTGGGGGCGTTATAAGTGACGGTCAACCCCACTATTCGTTGGTATAAAGAGTAGCCCAAGAGCTGGCGGTAAGTGGTGAGGATTAGCTGCCTTCCCTCTAGTCTTACACTGTTAAATTATAGACAATTAGCACCGATAGCCCTTATGATCTTTGCGCGAACTTCTAAAACAAACAAACAAACAATCTTTTATTCCAATGCCCATAAAAAACCTAAAAAAAGACAGATACACTAATCGAATAGTAAAATTTAACATTCACTCACCTACGGCTCCAAATGGAGAAACGCTTTTTTTTTTTTTAGCAGTGGAACGCAAACTACAAATCCTCACATTCACAATCCGGAACGTTAATCACTAGGTCACTTCCCGTCCACACTACTGTCTTTTGTTGTTGTATTTTTAGAGGAAAGCTACATAAGAGATTTACAGTGCTCTGTCTATCGCGGGGAATCGAACCTCAGCTTTTAGGATTGTAAGCTCAAACGACACAACAAAGCGAGTTTAAAATTAATTGGTATGTAGTGTTTCTGAAACTCACATGTGACACCTTAACGTAAAATGTAACAAGAGAACAACAATTACATTGATGTTTCAACAAATGAAAAGGAAAAATTATGAAACATAACGCAGAAAAAGAAAGAAAACATTTCAGTAGTAAGTTGTAACTGGTTTTACCGTTCGTTACATCTATCAGTAATCAAAATTAAAATTATGTTTCCTGAAGGTGTAAAATTGTGTGAAAATTTCACTCTTGCAAACTACATTGTTAAAAAAAATCATGAATTCAGATTTTAATTTTTTTAATCTGCGACCACGAAATACAAGTTAAAAGAACTCTGTAGCAATTTATTTTAGATATTTCAGAGTCCTAATATATTTATTTGTATTTAGCTATCTGTAATGTTACTACTTTGGGAAATTAATTTTGATTTCAATATTTCAAGCCCCCAAACTTACCAATGACCCACCAGAGGGCCCTACATAATAAAACGCACTGGGTTCATGCAGAAATTAATTAAAGGCTTTATTATTCGGTAGCATAAACGACAGCATTGTTAAGATGAGTTTCACATGTTTGAATATAAGGTTTGAAGAAGGAACTTAAATAATAAATGTGCCTTTCTGGAAGTACAGAAAAAGGAGTAGTTAATACAATGCTATTTCTCTGTACGTTATACAATTGTGGTATGGCTTTTCTGAAGACTAAGTATTCATTTCTAAACTGAAGTCGTTTAAAACTTTGACACAAAGATATATAGTGTGAAAAGCTGCACTTAGAACATAAGCTAATTAGTTCGGTGATGTCATTCCTCCATCCACTGAGAACAATCAGCCAAAGTAACCAAATTAAATTAGCCAAATCTTTTAAGTCACAGAAGATAATTAAAAGTACTAGTACGTTAGAGAATCTAGCAGTCCCACAGAAGTTTGGCAACCTGACCAGTGCTTGAAAACCAACCCAGTTCTTGAATTAATGTGATAAAAAAATAGGCGATGTATTATATAGGTTGGAATTGAATTCGTGAAATTATAAACCTATTGAAATGAATGAAAGAGACAACCTGGGAGTTCCGGTAAAGTTCATTAATACAGTTACAACCAAAAATCTTGAAATATTAAAAACATCTGAAATGATACAAAAACAAAGAAATAATGGTAAAAAAAAGATAGCTACTGATTTAGATGTTTCAAATGGGCCTAATGATATAGAAGAATCACACAGAGTTTGGAGAAAAAAAATCAATTCGGAAAATAATCAAAATTATATTTGTACGACTAACCAGTAAGCCTCTCTGAGAAGTTTCTCCAAGATATAAAGAAAAATAAAAAAGGGAATTAACAATGAAACATTTGGGGACTTCAGTGATGAACATAACATTTATATTAATGAACATTAATTCCCATTCATTAGAAATTTATTTTATAAATCTAAGTAAATGAAAAAGGAAAAAAACAATATAAATTCTTACGGCTTAAGAATGGTAAAATACATTTAAGAAATAAGAAGTCATTGAATGTAATACTTTGTGAGGAATGAAAGTGATCCTCAAAGTTTGAAATTTAATATTTTATGATGATCAATAACCTAACAACTTTCATAAAGTAGAAATAAAACATGAAGTAATGGTTGATTAATTTGATTGTGGTTAAATTGTAATTATAATAAGTTTCTTGTGAGATTATAAATATAATACAATGTATTATATAAACAAATATTACTTTATTAATTGTAGTTTTATCTTCAATGATAATTAACAATTTAATTGGGTATAATTATATAGAAGTAGATCCTGCAATAACAGGTGAATATGTTGCTATTGATGGAACTGGACAAAAACAAGCAACTTTTCTGGTTTATCAATACATTATATGAAAGCTGAAAGTTTAAGAACGGATATGAATTCCATCGTGAATTCCAGTATACAAATTATTGAAGGGTGAGTGAAAGATGACGATTTAATGTCCAATATTGAAAGGTTGGGTTAAAGATAATTATTTGATGTCCAATATTCAAGGATAGGTTAAAATGATGACTTAATTTTCAGTATTCAAGGTCATCTTCCTTACTTTTTTTTAATAGGCAAAATTTTGGTCTGTATTAAAGAGGAAATTTGTTTTGATGTTTGTCAATCTTTTTTAGATGATGGATGAAAATATTGAATTTATGGTCATACAAATTGAAAACTACTATCTGTGTTCTCTGTACAGGCCACCTGAAAGTAATATAAAAATACTTATGACACATTTGAGAACATTTTAATCATATTAAATGAGAATAATTCTTCATTTATTATAGTTGGGATTTCAATATTAGCTTTTTCACTAAGTAAAGTGTTTATGTAAATAATCTGTCTGATTTAATCTATTGTAATTGAAACAAGACAATTACAACTTACTAACAAGAGTAACAAAGAGAACTAACATTAATATATCATGTTGTATATAATATTGAAAAGATTAATATTGGTGTTGTCTTGTCTTTTGAAATTAATCATTATCTAGTGCTGTACTTAACTGATTCTTTTAACATGTCAGATCTGTGCTAGCCGTCCCTAAGTTACCAGCGATATATTATAAAAAAGGCATCTAGTCAGTATCACCCACTGTCAACTCATGACTTACTGTTCTGACAAAGAGTAATGATATTGATGGTCACATTATTACGTCCCCATGGCTGAAAAGACGAGCATGTTCGTTGGACTACGATTCGAATTCTCAATTCGCAAATAATAAAACAATGAAAATTATCATCATAATATCTCCTATCTCAGCATGATATTAAAAGTAAATAATAATAACAAAATATTAAATAAATCAACATGAAACAGCCTATTGATAACATTGTTATAGATAGTGCTATTACAACAGATACTTTAACTAAAGCAAATGCATTTAATTATTACTTTGTCAACTGCACTATACAGTTGGTGAAAGAAGTTAACCACACTGGTAAGAAGTATGGATTTCAAAATATTTTAAGTAATGTAACAAGTATATTTGCATCAGTATATGAAAATTAAATTATGTATAAAGTAAACAATGTATAAATAGTTGCTCTTGCTAATATTTGTTATATAAAAATTAATTCAAAATATTGTTGTTCCCCTACAATATATCATTAAATATTGAAAGTGGAACGTTTCCAGATTATATTAAAAAGGCCAAACTTATAACGATATACAAAGAGAGTGATAAAAATGAAATCAGTAAATACAATCGAACAGCTTTATTGAATTTGTTTTCGCAAATAATGGAAAACTAACTTACAAAATAAAATGTGACGTTATTGAAAAATACAACTATTATTTTAAAATCAGTTTTATTTTAGTAGAGGTAGAACTACCACGTATGTTATTCAAGAATTATATGATCACATTATAAAAAGCATAATTAATGGTAAATTTACCATATTAGTATTTTTTATGTTTATATAAAGTAATTGATTGGATTAATTATATTATTTTTTTAAAATACCAAATGGAAATTAGGGGTTAAATGTCTAATTGGTTAAGACGTTATTTAGAAAAAAAAAAAAAAACCTCAGTAGTAAACATAGATTATAAGCATTCAATAAAATTATTAATAACAAGAGGAATTAATTCTTCAGTTATGTTTCAGGACATATTTTTATCATATATTAGTGATATGCCAAATTTTCTCTAGATACAAATCAGATCTTATTTGCTATTAACAGAGTAATTATAGCTCATAATAACTTTAATTTATTACAAAAAACAGTTATCTTACTTCTTGAGAAGTTAAGTTTTGACTTAATGATAATAATTTATGTGTGAAACTTTTTAAGATTGAAAAAGGTAGGCGATCATGGGGCCTGCAATGCTAACTTCAAGAGGTAAGTTTTAATTTACTTACCTCCAAATGGTAATACCTTATTTTTCTTATTCTTATTTGTTAATTATTTTTTCTTCTTGACTTTAGAGAACAGTCACCTTCCCACAACTGTCTTCAAGCAGTAAAGGGTGATAGAGATGTAGGACGTTGTGGGCTTGAGCAGCCACATCTCACTCTCTTAGTTTTTATACCTATTGTTACTCCTTTATTTTATTTTTTTATGTGACACTGGCGGATGGAGGTTAAGAATGATAAACATATATCCCCATCATAATGGGGTCCTACTTTTTCAGTCACCTCCAAACCCTAAGGTACATTTTATATCCCACATTATAGTTTTTACTCTGGGACCTTTTAATTAGTGCAGCGTTTATTGTTTACTAATTTTTAAGTTATTTTTGTTTCGACTTGTTTTTAGGTTATAACAAACTAATAAGTATATATGAATGGGGTTAACTTGAGAGACGTTCCACGGTAAGGTATTTATGTATATTTATTGGTTATAAATGAAACACTATAGTCAAATATATAGGATAAATACATTATAATATTTGGTTAATATGTAATGTTTATTTATGTTGTATCACAATATTATATACTCTTATATAATATATTGAAATATTTTTTTGGGGAAATTCGTTTGAAAGAATTTAAATTTTTTGTTGCTTTTATCAAAAATTAACTGTAAGAATAGTTTCAGGGTTAACTTATAAATATCCTGTTCAGATGTTATTCCACAAAATTAATTCATCAAACATTTAGGGAACAAATAAATACTTGTTGTCAGCATCAGGCAGAGCAGTGTCGTCTCTGAATTTACTCACTCAATATAGTGAATTGTGTGTAATATTTCAGAGTGTGATCCTGCCCTTCACTGACTTTTCTCTCACGCATTTGAAGGAAGCCTGCCTCACTTCCCTATGTTTTAAGTACAGTGTATACCTGATTAGCTCACAGTCTGCTCTAAACCTGAGGGTCCAATTGATTAGACAAGTTCTAGAAGTCCTATACTGAACATTGACTCTAGCAGTCCTTAGATCTGCTGAGCAACAAGATGCTGAATGCGCCTCATCTGCCTATCCTGAATTCAAGCCACCAGGTAGGTTCTTCCATGATCTATAAGCATCTCAGAAGTTTACTGACCAATGGCACTGCAACTCTCATGTTCAACTTAATGATGAGATGTCTCGCGTGAGAGAGAGGCTTTCTACCACACCACCGATGACCAGTGATGTATTCCATAAAAACTACTAACCACATTGTCTGCTAGCAAGACACCTCTTGGCTCTCACCCATGGATAGTATCCACAATTCGGCTACAGAAAAGACAGCCTTCTACTTCTGGATGTTGTGACCTATTTTTCCTGCAGAAAACTGTTAATTGTCAATTAGTGAACCACAGTTAGAAAGAAGCAAAGCTAAAACGTGTTTAACTTAACAATTTTTCACGTCAAACTTAACTAAAAGAAAACACAAATTTCAACAACACTTACATATTTACTAAGGAAGAAGAAAATGCATATCATCGTTCCAAACCACACGAGAAAACTTTTAAAAAATTAAGGAGAAAAAAAATGTACAAATTTATTCTCACAATTAGAAAATAAAATTTTAAATACTGACAAGGAACTTTCATGGTTCTCTTACACCAAAATGTTATACTATCTCATTAGATTTTGTATAACGTGTTAAGAAAAATAAAGTCAAGTAAACAAATAGATTTCCGTTCCTACTGTTATACTGAAATATACACTATATTTTAAGAAGGTAATAATTATAGTATTTACTTTAGAGGTGTAGCTACAAATATGTTGGTTTTACAACTATATACAAAATTCATTGATGAAGTGAATTAAGCAGATCCGATAGCTCCTTCCTAGAAACGTTTTATGACGTTTATACCTTGAGCACCAAATACATTTATATTATATTTTCTAGAATAGTACAAAGTTTATATTTTCTAGAATAGTACAAAGTAACATTGTAAGCCTTCGTAGAAACGTTTAGCAGTCTACGCTAGTTTTAATGATGTTTACAATGCTGAATTTACCAAGAAAATTTAGCACATACTCATACATACATGTATATTAGAGACAATTAATACTGATAAAGTTAAGTAAACAAAATAAAAAGAGAGGACTGCGCTAAAAAAAACAAGTCCAAACCTCTGACTAATTTTATTAGTTTGTTATAACCTAGAAACAAGCCGAAACAAAAATAAATTTAAAAATGACAAAGAAAAAACGCTGCACTAATTAAAAAGATCAAGGTACAAGCTGTAATGTGGAATATAAAATGTACCCCAAGTTTTGGAGGTGGCCGAAGAAATAGGACCCACACTGCGATGGGAATACACTGTCTATCAGTCTTAATGTCCATTCTCCAGTCACATATAAAAAAAAAAATAAAACAAACCAAACCGTTACGTGTCTTTCAACTTGTGCCAATTTATAATTAATGCTTAAAAGTAAGATAAGTCATGGTTAAGCTTAACCTTTAATAATACTCTTGAGATACATGGAAATGAGAAACATCTATATTAATGCGTATTGCATGTTATTTTATATTTATTTCATGTCAGTCCGGTTTTACTGTGAAATAACAAACTTTGTCAATCTTAAATGTGTGGTATGATTTCTCGCTGTCAAATAAGTTGCATTTAAAACTGTCTTAGTAATCAAGTGTTTCGTGCATCAAAATGTACGTTATACAGAACATCATAGAAACTGTGATGCTCTGTCGGGCGCCATGATAAGTCATAAAATAAAAAGTGTTGGCCGTAACTCCGTATTTACCGTTTATGAACTAAGTTAAAATTATACGAACTTATTTACTAACTAAAACTTTGTGCAATAAAAGTGTGAGGAATTGTTGTTATACAGAAAGATAACAGTAAAAAGTAACCTTTGTATTCTCAAGTGTTGGTTTTCATTCCACTTAGTTTTTACAACACAAGATCTAAATATTTTTCATATGTAAATGAATTTGCATCTGCGGTAAGTTGTTCGTATTGAGAAAAACGGCCTACAATAGTTATAATATTACTGTTATTGGAAATTGATAAGTTTTATAATGAATAGTATGAAACACGTCAACAGTTGTAAACATATCTAATGAACGTTACATTTTCAATAAGTCTAATAAAAAATCGAATAAAGAAATTTAAATATAATTACTATCGTAAAAATACAATGAATAATGTTTGGAGATTAGAAAATATTCGATTACAAAAAGAGAGAGGATTACTTGAATAAAGCAAGAAGGAAAAAGTTGGAATTTCTACCAAGGTTTGGATTTTCGTTCATAATATGTAGAGTTTCATTTATTAACAGTTCGTGATCATTACAACCATAAGTTAGAAGCGAAATGTTTTCTAAGGAAATGGTGTGTGAGGACGTTTCGTTGTAAGCATGCATAAATGTCAACTATTTTCCCTTGTTTTATTCAGATAGAGCCCACCACGGCCAGGTGGTTAAGGCGTTCTACTCGTAATCTGAGGGACGCGGGTTCGAATTTCTATCACACCAAACGTAATCACCCTTACAGCCATGGGGCGTTATAATGTTACGGTCAGTCCCTCTATTCGTTGATAAAAAGTAGCCCAAGAATTGGCAGCGGTGGATGGTGATGACTAGCGGCCTTCCTTCTAGTCTTACACTGTTAAATTAGGGAAAGCTAACGCAAGTAGCTCTTATGTAGCTTTGTGCGAAATTCAAAACAAAAACAATTATTCAAATAGCTTTCTTTCACATTTTTTTGAATTTTAATATTTTATAATTTCCTGACATTATCTGTTGTATTTTTATTTTATTAATTATACCAAAGATTGTTCTATTCGTTATTATAATAGATTTTTCTGAATATGGAATGTGTTTACTTCAGAAACGTTCATTAAATATGTGGACACAACAGCTGGTAATCATTACTGTATAACAGTGGTTCAAAGGTTATTTTTAGTATTAGTAAGCTGGGCTTTAATGAAACTGGTAGATAAATTTATGTTTGTTTATGATTACATGTGTCTTTTCGGGTTCAAGCATGAACTTGAAGCAGTTCAAAATTCTTCGTATAATTAGTTGTGGTATTTACTATCCATCTCTGATGGAGACAAGTCAAATGTTGATAGAACTGATTTAGTCTAGCTACAACACTCCCAAAGGCATCTAGGAACATCACGATCCATTATCAAACAAGGTTGAAAACTGCATATTTGCCAATGGTTTGGCCTGGCATGGCCAAGCGCGTAAGGCGTGCGACTCGTAATCCGAGGGTCGCGGGTTCGCGCCCGCGTCGCGCTAAACATGCTCGCCCTCCCAGCCGTGGGGGTGTATAATGTGACGGTCAATCCCACTATTCGTTGGTAAAAGAGTAGCCCAAGAGTTGGCGGTGGGTGGTGATGACTAGCTGCCTTCCCTCTAGTCTTACACTGCTAAATTAGGGACGGCTAGCACAGATAGCCCTCGAGTAGCTTTGTGCGAAATTCCAAAACAAACAAACAAACAAACAAGCCAATGGTTTAAAATGACTCCCAGTCTCCTTAGAAAAATATTCGTCTTCCTTAAAATAAACTGTTATTTAGCTTTTTGCTGTAATTATAGAGCATTTGTGATAATGTATGTAAATGAATGATGTACAAGACGGAACCATTTAACATTTGAACTTGTTCTCAGAGATTGTATGTCCACCGATGTACCACGTTGTGGGCCCGCATAGCCAGGTGGTTAAGACACTCGACTCGTAATCCGAGGGTCGCGGGTTCGAATCCCTGTTACAAACATGTTCGCCTTTTCAGCCGTGGGGGCGTTATAATGTTCGGCCAATCCCGCTATTCGTTGGTAAAAGAGTAGCTCAAGAGTTGGCAGTGGGTGGTGATGACTAGTTGCCTTCCCTCTAGTCTTACATTGTTAAATTAGGGACGGCTAGCGCAGAAAGCCCTCATGTAGCTTTGAGTGAAACTCAAAACAAAGCACGCTGTGGTCTATGTTGCTACTGTGAAATGTAGGCGTATCACGGTTTTCTTACCTTCTACGGTGATGTAGAATTAGAACAAACTATTGATTATCTGGTTTCAACACTGACATGGCAGCAACAAAGGGTCCGAGGTGTCTAATATTATCTTGTTCTAGCAACCTCAACCATTTATTATTGTGTTAGATGATAATGTGTTCTGCCCTTAAAGATATTTCAGTATATTTAGAAACTGGTTAAAACTAACATATTCTTTGCTGACCAGAGAGTGACATCAACTAAAATTGATTGATGGAAACAGTAACCACGAAGTGACGCCACCTAGCGGACAAAGAAAGTAAGGTGATTTTTGAAATAGAAGTACACTTTCTTTGTTCAGTTCTACTTCGCTTTTGTGGTTACAAGGTCGTTAGAAATCATGACAAGAGACAAAAATATCCAGTAAAGGCACACTATTTTTATGTTGTGTCTATCTAAAGACTGCCTTGGTTCTTCAAGTGTCATTAAACGTATGCAGTTTGTTTACTTCTCACACAACTTATAATTTAGTCATAAGTAATCAACTACAGAACACTCACCTTATTTCTCGATCAAACCCTTTCTTATTTGCGGGTTTATCTGTCGAACACTTGTCAGATAATCAATTTAAACTGGAAATACTACAAAGTAGATCACAAAAGGGAGGTTCACTTCTTTCGGAATTCCAATCCAACTATTGCCTGTGTTTCCATTGCTACTTTGGGGGAACTTACGGTTCCAGTCACTGTTTCATCAACTGGGAAGCATTGTTGTTGTTTCATTTTAAGTAAATTCAAAACTCTTTGAGGCCGTTCCTGTCTTGAGACAAACTCTTGAACTTAATAGGCCACGCCATCTGTCATAAAAGGTTGTTGCAAAGTTGAACTTTAGAAAAATGTCGAATAATTTGAAACGAGAGGACGCGATAATTTATATTTCTAAGGAAAACAAGTTATTCACTTTTACTCGTGGAGCGTTAAAAATACTTAACGAAAATTGGGTATGTATGTATGGTTAAAAATATTAATTTTTCTCTTGGATTATTTCTGCAGAATAACATTGACAGATGCCTTATTATTGTGCTGTTTATTGTTCTTTGACACACATCAGTGTGCTAAAATATCTTTCAAAACTCCTACTCCACCAAAAATATCTAATGTTCAAATAATCCGTGATAACGAAAAACCCACTTGTAGAGAAAATTATAAATTTAAAAACGGCTGGTGTGGGTAGAGAAAGCACTAGTGATGGAGCAAACAACGTTTCAACCTTCTTCGGTCATCATCAGGTTCACAAAGAAAGAAAGGGTTACTCACATATAGCTAATTAAAGAAGCCTTACTTATACAACAACTCAAGCCCAAAATAAACCAATACAAAGGAACGCCTTTACACCTATATTAATAAATATATGCAACATCTAAGCACGCCCTCTACATTCCTACACTCAATTATACAACCACCTTCAAATATGTGATCAGCTGCCGCTCAGTAACCCTTTCTTTCTTTGTGATCCTGACGATGACCGAAGAAGGTCGAAACGTTGTTCGCTCCTCTATTGGTGCTTTCTCTACTCATACCAGCCATTTTTAAATATATAATTTAATGTTCAAAAGTTAAGGGCCCGGCATGGCCAAGTGGTTAAGGTACTCGACTTATGATCTAAAGGTCATGGATTCGAAACCCCCTCGCACTAAACGTACTCGCCTTTTCAGGCGTAGGGGCATTATAATGTTACGGTCACTCCCACTATTTGTTGGTAAAAGAGTAGCCCAAGAGTTGGTGGTGGATAGTGACGACTAGTTTCTTTCCCTCTAGTCTTACAATGCAAAATTAGGGATGGCTAGTGCAGATAGCCCTCGTGTAGCTTTGCGTGAATTTGAAAACAAACCAAACAAACTATAGCAGTTGTGTTTACCACATAGCTTACGGTTACTAGAGCTGCTAAGTCCGTGAGGAAGGGATAGTCCCTTACGTCAGGCCGTCTAATTGTTTGGAATCTGTTACTATGCTTAGTTGGTACCATTTTTTATTGTTTCAAAGTCCATTTCCAGCCTTCTACCACCATAGCTGTCTCTGCAAGTCAGATTTTAATGGCTGTTGTACTGAAGTACAATGTATTCAGTTATCAGTGCCAAGGTTTCGTGTTGCTGCGTGTAACAAATACGGTATTATAGAGTACTGTTACTGGTACCAAACTCTTCTCACGGTTCGCTTTCACTTATTATGTCCGTCAGTTTTAATTGGATTGTACTTGTTCATCTCAGGAAATAATTCATACACACTTCTTTTTATTGCTGGTCATCAATATTACGTAGCTTTAGAAGTAGATGTTGTTTCTCTCTAGCAGCATATTACATTCTTCCTTCGTCATTTTGGTTTATTCGTTCTCTCTCTCTCTCTACCTCAATTTCCCGCTTCTTTTTTTTTATATATTGAACTTGTGCCTTTTATATTCCTTTTTTTAACCCCAGACCGAAATGATATTTTTTTTTGGACTTGCATCTGTTTCCCGGGCCTGGCATGGCCTAGCGCGTTAAGGCGTGCGCTTCGCAATCTGAGGGTCGCGGGTTCGCGCCCGAGTCGCGCCAAACATGCTCACCCTCCCAGCCGTGGGGGCGTTATAATGTGACGGTCAATCCCACTTTTCGTTGGTAAAAGAGAAGCCCAAGAGTTGGCGGTGGGTGGTGATGACTAGCTGCTTTCCCTCTAGTCTTCCACATTCATAATTAAACTTAAAGACAACTGCTATACCCGCTCACGCCAATCATTTTCTAATTAACTGGAATATTGTAATCTCCAAATCCCTCAGTAAAATGTAATCCTCCCCAACCTCCAATAAAATAAAAACTTTAACGCTTTTCGTTTGTTTGCTTTTGGAATTTCGCACAAAGCTACTCGAGGGCTATCTGTGCTAGTCGTCCCTAATTTAGCAGTGTAAGACTAGAGGGAAGGCAGCTAGTCATCACCACCCACCGCCAACTCTTGGGCTACTCTTTTACCAACGAATAGTGGGATTGACCGTCACATTATACGCCCCCACGGCTGGGAGGGCGAGCATGTTTAGCGCGACGCGGGCGCGAACACGCGACCCTCGGATTACGAGTCGCACGCCTTACGCGCTTGGCCATGCTGGGCCGTTTAACGGTTTTCTTATGTTTGGTAAGGTTGTAGCAACTGAACCAATAAATGTGGTCATATACGATTACCTAAGCTAAATTACTAATTAGTTACTAATGTTCTTATGTTTTTCTTATTATTATGTGTATATTGTTACTGTTAAACAAAATCCGAAAGCTTCGACGGACAAATCTCGTCTCAATAAAGGAGATAAATTATTTATTGATAAAACAAAGTTTCAACAGGCACAAAAAAAGAGAGTTGTTAGCTCCTATATGTTCCATTTATTGTAGCAGATTTAAAAAATAATCTCCAGTTTTCGAATAATTCTAATAGTTCTATGTAACTAATGACATAGTAACAATCGATAGAGAAGAAACTATCACTGTTATATCCGCGAGCTCTGGCCTTGAATTACAGCTTCACCTCATCTTATCTCCAACTGTTTTTAAGACGTCGTTAAATTATGGTTTTCTTCTAAACATTCCCAAATCACGTGCTCCTAGACAGAATCTAAACATTGAACATTCCGTGAACTCATCTTTCGAATGGTCAGCTGTACAGTCACATTCCCGCAGGTGGTCTCTGTGTGGCTAGAAAATACAGGGTGGCCTATAACAGTAAACATGACTTAATGCGCCACCTATGTTATGTGCTTTTTCAGTCAGTACTGTAGAAGAAGAAATGACAGCTGTAATCCTCACTCTGTGATAAATCATATTGGACTAACTCATTCTTGTTCACTTCTGTTTACTACATGGACAGAACTGCTCTCAGAAAACTCGCTTCTTCTGCACATGGTCTAGCATCGTATTACTTTTTAGCCCACCCTGCGTTAAAATTGTTTCTGTTTAACATGACTTTATCAAACCCAATGTGAAAACTAAAATGTGCATCGCTCTTGACATTAAAATATTCAGAACACATGTTTTATCATTTCAGTTCAAATATGTTTGAGGAAATAAAGAGAATCGTTGTTTTTATGTATAGTGTTTCATTACGTGTCAACATGTACTAGTAAGTATGTCTGGGTTAGTTCAAAACAAACGCCCTGTCATTAGACAGACGTATCTGCAAGTTTCTTCATTCCTTCCACACAGCGAACTAGCGTTAACTAAAATGCACAGTTAAATTGCGACTTACTGAACTAGCAAAATGATTAAATATTCAGTATCACATTCATGGCGGGCAACAACTTATCGTACTGTTGAGTGGTGTATCATTTGTGTTTATAACTTTAACTAAGCTGTTGAGTGGTAAATCATGTGTGTTTATAAGAGAGCTGTCTAAATTTCGAAGAGTACTTGTCTGACTAATTATAAGCTACATATAAAATAGAATGTTCCAGAACTAACTTAAACCTCGCACCCTTGAGTAAAACCTGGGTTTACTGAAGCTAAGTAAAAGTTAAGTCAAATTAGTGAGATGTACCCTCTTGATGGGATATTTTTGTTTGTATTTCAGAGTCCTAACTAAGTCTCTACTTTTCACAAGCATTATTTGTCTGACTTTGCTTGCAGTTTTATAAGTATTATCTTACACATAAGTTGCCATCCTAAGGGCCCGGCATGGCCAGGTGGGTAAAGGCGTTCAAATCCCCGTCGCACAAAACATGCTCGCCTTTTCAGCCGTGGGAGCGTTACAATGTGACGGTCAATCCAAATGTTCGTTAGTAAAAGAGTAGCTCAAGAGTTGGCGGTGGGTGGTGATGACTAGCTGCCTTCCCTCTAGTCTTACACTGCTAAATTAGGGACGACTAGTGTAGATAGCCCTCGTATAGCTTTGCACAAAATTCAAAACAAACAATGCCATTACAAGATTTAAACAATCGCTTATCTTGTTTCATACTTCTTTTTGTTTAGCCGCTGCACGGCAGCTCATGGAACAGCTCTTAATTTAAATATTTTGTTGTTGTTTTTAGACTGATATATTTGACCACGCCCAAGCTTCCATATATTAATTTAATATATTCCTGTTTAAAGTAATTTCCATTTGAGGGTGGGTTGTAGAGGTCTTGATGAGTAATAAAACTGAACCTGGTATCAGACTTGGTATTGCTAGCGCATAAAAATAAAGCTAATAAAATGGAGAAAAATGTTTCATGGATTAATTTACTCCAATTCTGCCTAAAAAAGTACAAATGCCGCAGCCATTGAGTCTTCTCTCTTGTTTTTCTTCGATATCTTTACTACCGATACTGCACAGAAACAAGTAATTTCCACTGATACTACTAGATGGCGCTACTCATGGATGTTTGTTTCTTTCGAGTATTAGTGCAAACCTAAACGGCGTTAACTGTCTCGAATTTCGGGCTGATAGGTTACAGGAAAAGTAACTAGTCAATAACAACCACTGCCAGCTCTTGGGCTAGTCTAATCGAATAGTGGAATTTGACTGTCATTCCTATAACGCATGCACGGCTCCAAAGAGCAGAGAAGCGATTATTTATTTATTTTTTTTTGCAAACATGTTACGCGAATCATGAACCCATGCATCCTTACTTCGGCATGCCAACCACAAAACACTCATGGAAAAGGGAGGCATGCTCCATTTTATTGTATGATAACCAAACTGGATTATTATTCAGTTAGTTTCTCGCTCACACTGCTAACTGCAAGAAATAATAAACATATTCCAAAAGGATAAGGATTCCCAGAGATACAGCTGTATCATGTTTATCAGTTTACCACGTAAAGAATTAAATGCTTTTCAGATGTAGTTTAGAATATCAAGTATACCACCAGGTAGAGCTAGGAAATGTACTTAAATTACTGCATTTGAGTATGGGTTGTTTGTTTGTCTGTAGTGAAGCACAAAACTACATGAGTAATTATTTGTTTTATTCTTACTATGACTGTCATTGCATGGTTTTTAGCACTGCAAGTCCTCAAAGATGCTACTATGCCACTAGAGGGGGGGAGGTATTTCGTTACTGATTGACGAAACTTTTTCGCATGGTGTGATCTCAAGTTCAAGGTAACTAGTAGTTTTATTTAATATCCAGAACCATAAAACACTTAAAGTTTCTAACAACACAGATACAGTACATGGTAAACTAAATCTAATTTTAATAACAAATACATTAAAAAGATCGCACAACTCCTCTTTATTTGAACTACTAACAAACTCGGACCAAACTATGTAGTTTACTTAGGTGGCACTTTTTAAATATGCTAATAAGCCCACTTAATTATCATACGTTTTGAAACTTTTTTAGGGGGAAAGCTTAGAGCTTGCACAATATATTTAGTGTGCGATTTCGTGTGAACCTTACATAATAGGCTTAGCTCTGCAATAGAAGATCCACTGTGGTCCTTACATAGTTTAGCCATGAATAAACAATTACTGGCAGTTATGTGCGGTATGTTATTCATCCAGTGAGCTAGGACAATGTCTCATCGGACAAAGTCTCACCTCCATGATCGTACAGTCTCGCTTTAAAACAAATTTTTTTTTTATGTTGCATTCCTGTTCATAAATACAGTTTTGCAAAACTTTGGCGTTACTTTGATAAAACATAAGATGCATACTTTATCAAACATTATAACTATAAGACTTGAATGTGATAATCAAGAAGTCAACCACCAAATTTTCTCTAATTTTTAGAAACATTAAAGAAGTTTTTGAACGACGTTTCAGTTGGGGACAGCTACTCACTTTTCTCTACACGAATTGAATATTTTGGTTTTATGTTCAGAAAAAATGGTGTGTTTTTTTTCGTACGTTTCTTGTATTCCACTGAAAAATGTGTGGCCGTTGTTTTATTAAAACAGAACAATTTCTTTCTAATGATACACCAGTTTTACGCAACAAAGTAGCAAATTTTTTGTGATCATGTGTAATTCCTCATATTGAGAAATGCAAGTTATAATTACCAACTTGCCACGTGGATTCTCACGTGGAAACAAAATCTTTTGAAGTAACTTTCCCAACATAACTACCTTCTCCCTTTGAAAACAAACAAATCTGAAATTGTTAGTAAAGTTTCAGGATATCTTTAAAAAGAAGTAATAAACAACTTAAAATATAAAAATTATTCACGTGAAACATTATCTTTAACCCTTCACACAAGCCTAAACCGGGCAGTAAATAAAATTCAAGTTGACTGGAGCTAGGGGCAGGAGATTTCATAACCTTCAAAATAAGAAACAAAAAAACCCTTACTTTTTATATATATAAAGATAGATAGATAGATAAAGTTTAAATTAAAACGTCATGCGACATCTACTTCCTCCTTGAAGAAATATGTTAATTGTCATTAAACTTTATACTCTGTCCTCGTATAAAGTTCGTTTAATTACGTAGGGAGGGGTGGAAAGTAGAACGTGAATTAAAAAAATAAATGGATAAATATTTAGCAAAGTATTCCCCATACCTAACGTTATCACTTGAAAACCAGTTGTTTCCAGAGAGACGGGAAATACAAAACAAGTGATTTCAAAAATTCCATACGTGATTTGTTTCTCGATAATATACAAAAAAGTATTTCTCCAACACCTTTAAATACTTCTTCAAAGTAGAAGTTCGTTGCACAAACAGCCACAATTCTACCAGTTATTTTTATACAAGTATTTCTGTATTGTAGAATGTGTTTTCTCCCATTTCTAAATAAAAGAATTTCTTTAACGTCTCAATGAACATTTTAACGTCATATTTCTTATCTCGTTCAATGTGTTTCAACTCGCGGTATCAGATCAAATTATTTATATTCCAAACACAATATTAAAAAAAAACCAAAACCTTCGGCAGACAAGGCCATGTACTACAACGTTACATATCCACCCAACCTTGAGTAACAATACTGGTTCACTGTAGTGATCAGCACGTTCTTGTGAAACAAACGAACGATGATTACGACCAATTGTAAAGAGTGATTTCTAGGAATTAAAGATGTTAAAATGAATATAAAATCAGCTACTACTTTGAATACACGAGTTGCAAATAGTATGAAGTAATACACTGGGAATGCTGCAAGTTATTATGTTACCATTGATGTGTATTTCACTACGTCTAAATGTGAACATTTGTCTTAAGTCATAAAATAACAAATTTAACCCACACGTATAAATTTCACCCTGCAAGCTAGTCGTAACTACTGTGTTGTGTCGTTGGATGAGTGTTGTTTGTTTTGTTTTACATATTCACCCAGAACCAAGGAAAGTTTATCTACGCTGGCAGTGTCTTAATAGTCTTAGGAAAATGAGAGTACATACTAAAGAAAAAGTGGTTAAGTTTTATATCACTTAAACTCGTTGAAAAAATTTTAAAACAGTCTTTACATGTATGTATACATATTTAGGGCTTATGACAAGATGTATTTGTGTTAATGTTTTGTGGGTGGACTTTCAAGGACCTATTGACTGGATAAAACAAAGTGCTTCAGATAATATAACTTAAATTAAAGGGCCATAAATCTCAGTAATTTAACTCTAACTAGTATATGGATGTTTGACTGTAGCTTGTATATGGACGTTATAATTCCAGTTTGACTGTAACTAGCATATGGACGTTGCAATCCCAACGTGTATTTCTTAATTGTTTTATTAAAAATCCCGCCCCTGTGACTTCACCATAGAGGGTCCATTTTTATCCATACACATCCTACATGTTTTTCATTTCTTCATCATAAACACCTAACTTCTAATATTAATTAGTAATTTAGAAAACTTCAAAATTGTTTTGAGATAATAATGCATAATTTTATCCCCTGCGAAAACTAATTTTCAAACAAAAACTTCTTCATGAAATTAAAAACAAAACGCAAAACTGAAGAGAGAAAGAGAAAAAAAAATGTTCACAGCCCATTTAGCAATATTCCCTGAGCTTCACTTTGAAGAAAACAGACGCCTTACATAAAATAAACTTTTATCCAATCACGAGTCAGAGGATTACAGGCTTACGATTCAGTGAAAAAATATGTGCTGTATGACAAACACTACTGCGACCGAGAGAGATAGAGGGCACTTGCTCGTGATGCAGAAAGGTTTTTATTACTGGCGCTCGTTAGTCTGGAGAATAAGATTCATATACAAGAAGATTAAGAGCTGGCGTTTCTCGCAAGACTTACTGTGATAAACGTTTCAGTTCAGGTTTTGTTGTCTCGATTAATCACGCTTTGTTGGAAGGAAATTGATTACTAAAAGGTGTTATTGTTTCTAGATTCTGCTTTTTTGGACTCTACCAACAGGGTGCTAAAGTTCCTAAAACAAAAGTTTTCAGTTAATTTACATTCTTATAGTTTGAAGTAAACAGAAATCATAATTCGCAATATGATCAATTCAGAAAGAAACAGTCAAGAAGAGTGGAAGTAACAAAACCAACCCAAACATTGGTACAAGCGTTTCAATCCAGCTCGGACAAAAACCAACAACAAGTAAGATATTATTGTTTGCTTGTTTTGGTGTTGTTAAAGCATAAAGATACACAGTAGAATATCTGAGTTCTGCCCACGCTTGGTATCGAAACCTACGTTTAGAATTACAATCTTTCAGGCTTGCTGCTGAGCCACTGGGGAACAAGTAAGAACCGCGGATTAATACACTAGTATTAACTAGTAGCATATAGGCTAATGTGATGTGTGAATAGTCTTTACAAGATTGAAAAGGTAATCCATCAATCTGAGGTGAATTTTTGAGGAGTAGAAAACTATCGACAATTAAATTTTATGTCGCTAATTTATTTTGTCAATGGGGCTTTGAATGCAAAAAAAGAGAGGATTCGAATCTGAACAAAAATTATGGATGTCTACAGTGTTATGTTTTTCTTTCCTAATATTTTTATTCACTTCTGTTAATTTTTGTTAACTTTTTTTTTTGTCGACAGAGCTGGAATATATAGCTTGCATTTGATCAGTGTACTGTACTTAGATACGCTGTATTTCAAAAGAATGCATGTTTCGTGATTTTTAAACTACACTAACTCGGAACTTATTAAATCCGATTTAAATAGTTTGTTAATTCAACCCTAGGTGTCACCTTCTGTATCAGCATTAATATAATTGTTACCACAAATGCTTTACCGCTTTCAGTTTCACATAGGATAGAGATACTTCCAATTCAGATGTTGTACTGTAAGAGATGTTTTGGTGATTTTGAAAGAGATTTGTTTTTTACATAAAAGACTTGGCTTACTGATAAAGTCCGATTTCAGTATCGGTTGTTGTACATCTGATCAGGTGTGCGCCATTCCTTTGGACGTTCGACGTCAGCACTCTTGAATTTATTTCAAGTAACTTATCACGTACAATTTCTGTTGTTTACATTGTTAATTACAATTTATTTACTTAACTCAAACACCATCACAGTATTAAAGTATTCCTTCAAATCGTTGAACATAAAGTGTTTATTTTTATTCAATTTTTTTCATTGTATCTGTTTCACAGACATCTTATTGTTGCAACAATTGGGTAAGTGTATTCTTGGTTTATCCTTAGAATACCACATTTTGTTGAGTCAAATTGATTGTGTCATGATTAAGATCCGATTGTTGCAGAAACTATCGCTGATTCACCTGAGAACTGCCGTATAGAAGTGAAATAAAGCGATCTAGAATGCGACCAATGAGGTGTGACTTGGAGAGGTCTCCTGACTGAAAACTTTAATTTTTTTCCTGCACTTTTCAAAAGTCCATTTTCTTCTCCTACTTAGTCCTGAGAATTTTCGTAGAAATGACCAAGAAAGAGTAATATGTACATTGAGACCACACTGTATAGGCCAATCTGTACATCATAAACAGTAGTGTGGGAGCGCACGAGAAGAGCGCTTCCTTACCCCTCTTTTATAATTATTATTTTATTTAAAAACGCCACGCCGTTTCCTTAATATTTCGAACGATTCCGACCTCTAAAATCACAAACTTCGTGAAGTTTTGCTCACCCCAAGAATAAAGAGTCGTTAACCCTTTCATCCGGGTTGTAGGCAAGTTATCAAAGTATTATAAACTAAAATATTGAAACTATAAAATCAAATGTGTAGTTCTATTAGTGTTGACCACAAAGTTATTTTAGCAACCGACTTGAAAACTTGACAAAAGAAAAAAATAGTACTGTCGGGACTTTACGTGTGGAGCACAAAATTTCAAATTGAATCTCCCTAGAATTACTACTATATTCCACATCCATTTCCTACGTTTATTTTACTGTTAACAGCTGAACTAAAAAACCTTTCACAAATAAACCCGTGAATCTCTTGACGTTAGACTTCTTCCGGCTTTGAAAAGTAATATTTATAGGCTTGTTTATAATACAGTAATTGTAACAAGCAATGTTTAAAGTACTGTATAAAAGAGAGAAAATGTGTTTATGATATGACTGGATACAAAGTCTGATCCAATCTAATACTTTTGTTCGGTGTTTGAATGTCAGTTGTTCTTCTAAGGTATTCAGGATTTAGCGGTTAGGAGCTTATGAATATCTTGTTTCTTGTTTAGCTATACTTACACAGTAACCAATAAAATCTTAGTTTCCAGTAATATAAATACAGCCTGTTTTGGTTTAGCTAATATTTATAACTTGGCCTTCTTGTTAATCGCTTTGGAAGACTTACCGAAAAAATTGCTATAGTTTCGAATATTATACAGTTTCGGCAGTGGCGGCGCCAGGATATTTTCGTTGGGGGATTGAGGTAAACTGTGGAGGGACTTCCCAAAATGCCATCAATATGAAGTATAGAAGGTAAATTATAATAATGTAAATACCAAGGTACATTTCAGAAAGGTGTGCTATTTTGTACTGCGTTTTCAATGCAGTTTTTATTGGAAACTCGTACTCTGATTAATAATTCATTATTACAAATTAAAAATAATCTGTTTATGAAAATATGCGTACCTGTAAAAGAGGAATCTCACCTAAATTCCACCCAAGGTAATACATAATAATAAAGAAAATCAAGATTAGCTTAGATTGAACAATTAATATACCATTAAGAGTAAAGCTACAAATCAAAAGAAATATAACATAAAGACATAGTTTTCATAGCAGAAACGAATTATCCCATGTGAAGTTAATGCACTCTGAGGAAAAGTAAGGTCACTATCAGGCTAACTATCTTTCATCTTAATGAAGACGTTAGGCTCTACAGATCTATGTCTCTTTGATGTTAATTGTTAAGCAACAACGAAGATTGTGTTTTCCATATTTCATGAATATATGTAGGTAACAATATTTGGGGGGGGGGCTGGGAGTTCGGCTCACTGGGGGGCTCAAGCCCCACCTGGCGCCGGCACTGAGTTTCGGCAGACAAGTTAATTCCTCACAATGTACAGGTTTAGAAGCAATGAAGGAACATAAGGGTAGGAAAACCTTAGAAGCGGAGAATGCCATTAAGGAAATGAAATTTCATTAACACTTACAGATAACAATAAGATTATTTCGATCAATTGTGGTCATTTTTTAACTAGAATCGTTAACCATATGCCACAATGGTTATTCACACCAATTTCTTTTCGTGAACCAAGTGAGTGACTGCCAGACGCTTCTCATTCTATTAAATCAATAACTGACCATCTGAGGTGTATCCAGGCTTTGGAGAAAAGGAAATCTAGTCCCTCTGTAAATGTTTCAGACTGTCATTTTCAAGAACAACTACACATTACAGAGACTCTACACAACTGTGGGTGCCATATTGCATCAGATCTGAATCCATTAACTGGGTATTACAACGTCATTCCATACAGTTCTGCCAAATGCAACGAGACAGTAGAAATATAAACCTTATCATTGAAACATACGAGGCCTAGGCTGTTAATCAATAATACGACAAACCTTATGTTCATTAACTTCACGGCCTTCTGATCCAAAAAATGGTTTAGATGTCATTTCTCAGCAACTGATACGTGTATAAGAGTAGCCAAGTCTAAGAAGCTCGTTATGGGCCAAGCCAGGTAGTTCTGTTAAGTTATCCAGGAATTAAAAACTTCAAGGTGAAGAAATATTTATATTATAACATTTTGAAATGTAGATTTTAACTATAGTTACGATTTATAGCTGCTGCTTCTGAAATGTGTGTTTTTATGTGTTGGGGACGTAATAAGTATTAACCATCGTATCACTTTCACAACGTGTTCCTTCACTTCTTCATTTAGCACTACATCACCAGACTCGTAGACCATGCTGGGCAGCTTGTGCATAGAGCTGTACAGCTGTTCATAGACCACACTGAGCAGTCTGTAAACAGAGCTCTACAGCTTGTCATAGGCCACACTGTACAACCTGTACATGGAGCTGTACAGCTTGTCGTAGGCCACACTAAGCAGTCCGTAAACAGAGCTGCACAACATGTACATGGAGCTGTACAGCTCGTCATAGACCACAGTGTACAACCTGTACATGGAGTTGTACGGCTCGTCGTAGACCACAGTGTACAACCTGTACATGGAGTTGTACGGCTCGTCGTAGACCACAGTGTACAACCTGTACATGGAGTTGTACGGCTCGTTGTAGACCACACTGTACAACCTGTACATGGAGTTGTACGGCTTATCGTAGACCACAGTGTACAACCTGTACATGGAGTTGTACGGCTCGTCGTAGACCACACTGTACAACCTGTACATGGAGCTGTATGGCTCGTCATCCAGCTTTCCTGAAGTTAAATCTGGATGGATTATTTGAGAAGTAGAAGGGTGTGAGCTGTATTGAGTGAAGGGTGGTATTTTGTACCCTGGTTCTACTCATCTTCCAATGGATAAACCAGAATCCCACTTACAAAGAATAGAAAATTTGGCTTTACGTGCTTGCATTAATATCATAGTTAAGTAGCATCAGCTGGTGATGTCAATGCCATAGCAATGTATTACTGAAGGAAAGACTAGAAGGAATTTGACATTTGGGAACGTGTGTGATTTTTTTTTCTGGTAGAGTGTGTGTGTTGTAGCAAAGCTACATCGGGCTATCTGCTGAGTCTATCGAGGGGAATCGAATCCCTGATTTTAGCGTTGTAAATTCATAGATTTACCGCTGTACTAGCGGGGGGCTGTTAGGGTGAGACCATGTTTATGTGTACACTTTTTCCACAGTCACTCATGCTGAATAACATATATAGTTGAAAGTTGCTCTTGCTGCAAATGGGAGGAAAGTAGAGATTCAAAGTATATCTCACAACCATCTTTCAGGGATTTAATAAAGTGATGCCTAGATTACTTCCTTAAACAGTTTTTCGGGCAATTATTTGGAATCATTATACCTAGGATCAAAGTACTTAACATACTCTTGTTTGGATGTGCTTCTTTCTCTATAATCCATGACAGAACTTTAAAACATCAATTCTGCAGCTTCCCAACAAGGATGTGCCATTTCATGATATCCACAGCAACATTCACACCATGTTGGAAGCTCTGGTCAAGAGATTTGTACATAGACTTTCTATTCAATTTACGCAACATCACTTGGTGTCATGTACATTATCTTCAGTGAAAAATGTTTTGATAGCAGAAAAGTATGAGGTAGGAACTTCAACCAAGGTTTTGGAGAAGAAAAATCTAAAGTGATCTTGCTAAAGATTTTGTTTTCAAGTTTGTCAAACCTACGTTATGTAAGACTACAATACGTAGTGCCTCCAGTTAAGTAATAAATCTACTCTCCTCTGGTTTCTCCATCTGGACCAGTGATAGAAAGAGAGAGAGAAAGAGTAGGAAAAAGTGCATGCTTGCTACAACTGCAAACATCTTGGTCAATGGTGGCATAATGTTCTTTCCACTTATCTACATGTCTATGTGTACAGTAGATAATGCAAATAGAAGATAAGTAAAACAAGGCAACAGCTGTGAACTTTATCAGATCCATAGGCTTTAAAAAAATCAACTCCAAATCCAATCTGGCCATTTGTCTGTTTTTTCAATTGTGATGCTTGTTTCAGTGTCTTTTAAGACCAAGTATGGCTTGATGAGTACATGGATGTAAAGTGCATTTTTAATGGATGCAAAAGCATATGGGAATGTACTTGAATCTCATGGTAGATCAGACACTACCTTGTAAGCCATTAATCCAACCAATAAATACTGATATTTGTCTTGCCAATGATAACACTTTACGTGAATACAGAAGTTAAACCATGCATCACTATTACTATGATCACTAAACTCGTAAGGTTTATTACTACAGATCTGATTGAAGTATCAAAGTTTAAGGTTTATATCACCTAAAGTTATAATCTGTGTACTAGGTAAACCACATCTGTGGTGAGACAAGGTAAGTTATACTAAAGTTATGTTTTCCAAACAACTTCTGCAATAGTAGTTCAAGCTGAAGATTAGTGTTTCTGTGTCCTTTATACTATATATATTGTTACTTTCATTAACAGTGTTAGTTATACTATTTATTATATCGAATGCCACTACTGTTTATTTTGATTTATCATTTGTTATTACCCCTTTATTATAAAATTTTTATTGCATTATTTGCGCGCAGAGAGCCTAGCTGCTTTGTTCCATAACACACTAAAGCATTATTTGCTTCTTTTATGTATTTATGACTAGTCTAAAGTTAAGCTGGCCGAACTTCGTGAGATATTATTAGTATTATGACCAATAATATCGTTAGCAGCGAGAGCACCCAATTTATGAAACAATAATTTTGATATTTACAAATAGTAATGTAAGTAAAGTGTATTTAATTAACTTTACTATTTGCCAGTTTCGTTTTTAGTTTTGCTCCAAGTACATCGTTTGCTATCATCATAATTTAGTAAGCACATAGTTTTTATCATCAGGATTTCCTATTAATAAAATACCAAAAAATATTCAATTTTTTATTTGTTTGAAGTTAAGAACAAAACTACAAATTGGGTTACCTGTACTCTGCCCTCACTGGTATCGATATCCGGTTTCTAGCGTTGTAAGTCTGCAGACTTCTGCTGTACCACTGAGGAATACAAAATATGCACATGAACAGTATACTACATGAGCATATATTGATAACATCACTTGTTTCATCGTATATTTCTAAGTGCAAGAAATAATCTCTTATGGTTTACAATTGTGATATCAGGTACAGTAACGTCTGACAGTTACGAATGAAGTGTCTGTAAACAGCAGATCATGGAACTGTTAAATTGAGTAATATTATGAATGTGAACAGAGAAAACAAATAACACGAGTGAACAAATAAACTCTTTAATTACAAGTAGAATTAGTCTTAAACCAAACTGGCCAACTTTTATATTCTCTTCTGACTCCTCATTGGTTGCTGGTTAGAGAACGACCCCTCAAAGCATCATCACGCGTAAGGACAGAATCAATAAGAATTCAACTTAACTGAGCCTTAGTTCATTATCCCATAATCCTTAGAACACTTAACTCAGTTACTATTCCAAATAAACATACACAACGGTCATAACCTTCAAACTTGTAGTAACTTATATAAGTATTGTCACCCTATGAAATGTGCACACCATATCTGGGAGTTGGACAGACACATGACTAAGCTGGTACAAGCTTCTATGGTTAGTTGTTCTAGCATCTGACTTTTACATAAAGTAGAGGATTAGAGTTTCATATATCCATTTTGCTATGAAGTTAGCAACTATATGAAGATCACCTGGATGGTAGTTTAGGAAAACCTGAATATATCTATCTATATCTCAACTGTAGTTAAAATATAATGATGTTACTATCACCATACAACTGTAATTAATAAGAAACAAAGTTACTATTTGTTGTTATGGTGCATGAAAGAGAATTAACCAAAACTTGCATACTGGCTGCATTGCTATGATATAAAATATCATCATTGCCAGTACATCTTAAGTTACTGGTTAAAGATTGTGCAGACAATCTATGGTCGGTCCAGTATAAAACTCCAGATAGCTAGTGATGGAGTTCACCAGTGCATTTGTTTGACACATTATCTTGCTGGAAAGAATAAGCATCACTTTGCTTCATATAGATGTCTGCAGCAACTACCATGTAAAGATTCTTGAAACATCAGTAACATATCTAGCAATGAGACATTTAATGAAATAGGGTGGAAATATTCTACGTTTATTAAATATCTTGTTGTAGCCAATAGTAATCATCAGACAAAATGACTCTTTGTAACCTTCACATGCGTGAATACATTACATAAATATATATTGTGTGTGTCTCCCATTAACAAATGACAAGATGTACTAGATAGGTCCCATAGACTATGTTCACTAGACCTCACTTCTGGCTATTGGCAAGACAAGCTACATCACATATGTATATTATCAAATGCCAAGATACAGTGGATAGGTCTCACAGGCTATGCTCACTGGACCTCGTATCTAGCTAATGGCAAGACAAGCTAAATGACAAAAGCAAAGCCAACTCTTTTTTTTTATGCAATTCATACTGTAAAATGTACCAGTTCGGTTTAGCAATTTAAATAATGTGATTTGTAGTAATAACACTGCTTGATGTGCGTTTATGATATTTTGATATTTAGTTGCACACATTGCAGACTACAGCTAGAAGCCTATGCATGGTAGTTTGACATTTATGGCAGACAGGTCTGGAACTGAAGCCAGAGATATCTTCTGTTGTGTTTTTTGTATATATTTAGTGAATAGTTTAAGGTAATTAGCATTAGTTATCCTACAGATGTGGACGTCTACCACTAACCAATTAGTAGTACATTAATATTTCATCATACACTGCAACCAACATAGTACTAATAGACTTCTATAACCTAGCTTGTTACACAACTCTATGCAGTTATAGTCTTCTATTTATACAACTTGTGCTCAACATATTAGGGCATCCAACTTTAACTTTACGTTATTCCTTACCAGTAACAGTTTCTTATAATTTACATGACCAGGTAATTTTACATCATGTTCCTAGTTTTTCTCCTGTTCTGGTAGTTAGCATACAATACTATTGATCTGGGGTTCCTGGTTCATGTCCTGTTATTCCAAAACAAATGTACTCCATCGTTCGCGACTATAGATGCATTATAGTAGTAATAGTCAAGCTCCATTGTTAATTCTGACTAGAGTAGGCCAAGAGTCGGCAATGGATGGTATTTATTAGTTGTTTTCCCTCTAGTCTACCACTTGAAAAACTAGTGATGCTTAATCCAAATAACTTTCGTGTAGCTCTGCGCAAAATTGAACAAAACAAACAAAGAGGATAAACTTGTCTGTTGTTGTTTTTTTTAATTTCGCGCAAAGCTGCACGAGGGTTTTCTGCACTAGTCGTCCCTAATTTAGCAATGTAAGACTAGAGGGGAAAGAGCTAGTCATCACCACTCACCGCCAACTCTTGGGGTACTCTTTTACCAACAAATAGTGGGACTGAGGGTATCATTATAACGCCCCCCCACACACCTGAAAGGGCGAGCATGTTTGATGTGACGGGAAATCAGACCCGCGACCCTCAGATTACGAGTCAAGTTTCTTAACCATCTGGTCATGCCAGGCCCGGATAAACTTTCAAGTATAAAATGCGACTAAAGAGTATACAGAGAAAAAGTGAACCTTCTTTGCATGAGTTATGCCATCTTGATTTCACAACATGTTAATTTCGGAGTAAAGCATGGTGATATAGATAAAGTTAATGTTTAGTATTTTTCAAACATGTGAATTTTCATTATGAAGACAGTTTTATTTATATGTTGACCCAACTGTAAAACTAAAGAGCCCCTCTAATTGGTAATGTTTTTGAAGTTAGTGTATCTCTAGCTCCAACACTAAGGCCATTTGATATTGGATTATCTCTTCATTGAAGTAAAAGAAGCCCTAAACAATCTGTAGTTTTACCAAAGTTTGTTATGTCTTTGTGTTCCTACTACCAACCCCTTCCATCCATATGCCATCCACTTTAGATGTAGAGACCACCGAGCAGACAAAAGTGCGGGAAAGAAAGCGCCATTTAAATGTAATTTAAAACTCGCCAGGAGCATGGATACGAAACTTAAGTAATAGTTCGTTAAACAGCAAGACAGAAAGGTGGTTGATAAACCACTGAAAATGTCACCTATGACACCTATTCCAGAAAAGAAAATTGAATTGGTAGTTTCCCTGACAATAAAAGTCGCTGTTACTACCAAATAGCATTCAGCAATCTTCACTGCAACACAACCACGTTTCATTTCACTGAAAGATGTCTGGGGGTAGGAGCTAAAGACCTACTAATGGACCCCTTGACCATTTTCTAGAAGAGTACAATTCTACGGTTAGAATATCACGTAGACCTTTATCTTATGAGAAGAAAAACCGCAATGGTTGAAGTAAAAAAGAAATTTAAGGCCAACAGAAACACTTACTGAACCAAGAAAGAATTGGTCAAACGAAAAATAAATTGATCCAGGCAACAAACGCGATGAACCAGATGTCTGCTACGACACAAGTCTTTTTACAATCTACTAGCCACAATGAAGCATGCTTTACTGGAGTTCTGGAGATATGTGTGTAGTATTGACCTCATGAAGACTTTTCGTATTTACTATTGCTTTTTCTTTGTCTTGTAAGTTTTGTATATTAGAATTTTGTTTGTACATTTCAGTGTACCCTGTAAATTCATAAATATTAGTGTATTTTGTGCGTATTTTTGTGGAAAGACTGCCTTTTCTGCTGTTTTTTTGTATATTTTACTTGTATTTATATTTAAAAAAGGTTTTATTTACCTTTTTCCATAAGCCTAGGTTTTGCATATACGTACATATAGTATTTTTTCTATTTTTCGAAAAAATTTCCTCTTTTGTGTAGTTTATTTCTATATCGTAAAATGTTTGCTATTATTTTGGCTTCATTCAAGTGTATTGCTTTTATCTGGTGGCCCGGCATGGCCAGGTGGGTTAAGGCGTTCAACACGTAATCTGAAGGCCGCAGGTTCGAATCCCGGTTGCACCAAACATGCTCGCCCTTTCAGCCGTAGGAGCGTTATAATGTTCAGTCAATCCCACTATTCGTTGGCAAAATAGTAGCCCAAGAGTTGGCGGTGAGTGGTAATGACTAGCTGCTTTCTCTCTAGTCTTACACTGATAAATTAGGAACGGCTAGCGTAGATAGCCCTCGTGTAGCTTTGTGCGAAATTCTAAAACAAACAAATAAACCAGATAAAATCTATTTATTTTTTATTTGAATTTCGTGTAAAGGAACTCGAGAGCTATCTGCACTAGCCGTCCCTAATTTAGCAGCGTAAGACTAGAGGGAAGGCAGCTAGTCATCATCACCCACTCTTGGGCTACTCTTTTATCAACGATTGACTAAACATTATAACGCCCCTACGGCTGAAAGGGCGAGCATGTTTGGTGCGACGGGGATTCGAACCCTCTATCCTCAAATTGCGAGTCGCACATCCTAACCACCTGACCATGCCGGGCCATCTGGCTTAACCATTTAATTTCGAATTTGAGTTTAACTGTGATTTGTTTGATTGAAACTGATAAACTAAATACAATTACGCTGACAACAGGTGCTTCCCCTTTCTTTATGTTTTATCGGCTACATTGTTATTAATATCAATATGTTAATATGTAGATTTAACGAGTAGTTAATTTTATTTATTTTTACCTGTATCTTAACCTTTTAAAATAATTTCAAATTTCATTTTTAATTGATACAATTTACTTCTGAATATGATAGCCAAAATGTAATCAGTAACTTTTTTTCATATTTAAATACTAATTAGTAATGAGTTTTAGTGACCATAGAGGTCTAGTCAGTAGTTGATGTGGTAAGATCGTCTGACATCCTTGTACAGTGCGAGTGTGTGTTTTTTTGAGTACATTGTGTATCCTTTACCGTTCAATCATGTTAGATATAGTTGTAACTGTCATTCAATTGCACTAGACTACATTTTAATTTTAACATTGGCTTAAATTTAAATTATTTAGACTGAAGAAGATAAAGAGGAAGTAGTTGTTGGTACCGACAAGACATATCCTTTCTATTACAGTGAATAAATATATACGTATGTGTGTGTGTGGGGAAGTAAATTTTTCTAAAGTTGTAATTCGAAACATGCTAAGCCTAAGTGAAGCCACGTGGCAATTAAACCTGAAGTGTTACTTTATGTATCACGATTCAGTCGTGGAAACAGACTTTTGCTTATCTAACATTACGGTATATATGAGTGACTGTCCATTATATGTTACATGAAGCACAAATACTTCCAGAGTCGTATGTTATGTTTAGTCAGCTACAGAGAGAACGTAAGCTATTGCAACCGTTCGATGTATTCAAAGAGATTCGTATCTGTAAGTTTAGACTTGCTGATAAAGACCTGTCACTGTTTTAATTACTATAAGGTTTATTTATCTTTGTGTAATGGTTGCATTATCTTTGCTTTTAAAACTAAGTCCCTAGGCTTCAGTTTATTTGAAGTAGTTCGATTTACGTTTATATTAGTTTCTCTTCTTTTTCGTTTTATCTAAACAAATCTCCTTCGATTACGTTAACTTGAACCCATCGATGTAACAACTGGGCCAATCAGCCGTCTTTTCCTTCTTTCTTCGACCTCTGTTGACTTGTATACTTTACATATTTGTATCTGTCAGTAATAGCTTTACATCATAATTTCAATGTTTAAATCAGTGCTTTCCTTTTTTTAACGAGTTATATAAACAAAATTGAACGAAGAAATGAATAATTCGCAAACCCTACACTTCCTAATTTGGTAAATATTAATAAGCCATTAACAAGTCAACTTGACTTAAATAATTTATTGGCCTTTTATTTCAACCATTTTTGTCACAACTGCGGCGTTCTTTGTAAAAGCGACAAGGTGGTTGGGTCGCTCGACTCGCAATCCGAAGGTCGCAGGCTCGAATCCGCTGACGCCACATATGCTCGCCCTATCAGCTGTGGGTATATTGTAATGTGAAAGTCAATCCCACTGTTCATTGGTAAAATAGTATCCCAAGAGTTGGCGGTGGGTGATGATGACTAGCTGCGCTCCCTCTGATCTTACACTGCTAAATTAGGAACGGCTAGAGCAGATAGCCTTTGTGTAACTTTGTGCAAATTCAAAACAAACAAACAACCTGAGTAATTTCACACAATATTCTTGAAGTGTGAGAGCAACACTAAATAAAAAGGTAGTTCCTGTGCTAAGTGTTTGGATCTTGGTTTCCCTTTTTTTTTTTTTTTTTTCCTGATGGGGTTTTTTTCTGAGGGGGGGGGGCTCTGATTTAACAATATTTTACTACTTTGACCCGAACAAATAATTTTTACAGTTGTGTCTACTTCTTTTTCATTTCTTCAACAATTGTAGTAATATTTTTATTAAGTGAAGAATGTTGGGTTGGTTAATAATAAAAAAACAACTGTAGAAATACTTTCGGTTGTGTATGGGGGTTACTCAGTCCGATGTACTTTGGACGTAATTAGGTTTGTTTGTTTGTTTACTTTTTCAGGTCACATGATATGCAGCGTGCGAGTCTTCTCTTCATCTATTAGTGACATTAAAATGAAATCACACACATTCCATAATAATAATGGATAGCCAATCATACCACCTTCGTAGTTTGTTTTTATGGAGGAGGGGTCACTTGGGGAGCGATGCCGCTTTCCGGTTCACTCCATTCATTTAGTAATATAATTTCTTCTTTCTGTTTTTTTTTTTTTTTTAATTAAACGTTTACGCAAGCATATAACCTTGGCTGTAATTTATTGATATGATTTGGTGTTAACTCCAACTTGCCCTTGATGTTGTCGGATCCGAGAACAGTTTACATTACCCAAACTAATTTACGTTATTACCAACCAGTTAATTGAACATTACTAAACTGTGTAGTCGTTTATCTGATATTTTTCGTTGGAGAGATATTTGTCGTCCAGCTATACTTGAAGGTGTTTAAAATTATTTAAAGTTACCAAAATGCAACCGAACTGTTTGTATGAAAGCAGAAGGCGGTAACAGTTATCTCTCAAGAAACAAATCACAGATAATCAAAAATAATACTTATTTTTGAAAAAATAAATATTAGTCTATGTGAAATATGTAGCATAAATAAACTGGAATATTAAATTCGTGTATGTACTACACTAGCAGGTTGACCCAGAAATAACAGGGCTCCAGTGTGTCTGTGTTTTCTTATAAAAAAAAGCCTCATCGGTCTACCTACTGTGTCCACCGAGGACACAGGGCTCCAGAACGCATGTAGGAGAAAGTGTTTCCAGAAAGTATACCGTAAACATTAGTATGGGTGAAATTAAACAGAACAATTCATGTAGATTTGTTTCACTGTGGGCGTTGTTACTAGTACCTTTTCTTTGTTCATTAAAAAAAAAAAATTATCAAGACACGTCAGTCTTATAACTTTTGGAACGCCCTCTAGATTGTGTCGTCTCCGTTAGTTTGCTTACATTGGTAAGATTCTTAAGTTTCAAACTGAAGATTTTATCACACTCGTAGAACAATATCAAAATACTGCGATGTGTAGAGAAGTCACACTTTTCAAACTGGCCATTACAAATCTTTGGTGCTTGAACTTTTAACCTTAAAATATTCACTAAAGCGATTAAAGAAACTTCTATCGGTAGTCTTAGTATAACCCATTTTGCACCTCGCAATTCCTTAAAGCAAAGGATCTTATTTTTCTTAAAAAAACAAAAGACTGACTGTTTTATCGGATTAAAAGTTAAACGCAGGTTGTGATGTACCTGTAAGGCCGTTATACAGTAATGTATATTTTGAGGTTAGTAGTGACTTCACTGTTTAAAAACAGTCTCCTTAGAACGTACGTTTATGACAGACGTACGACACCTTAAATACTTGGTATATAATTCTGATTACTAATTCATAAGTTGTACAAGTAGTTTGGATCATTCAGTTAGTGCCTTATTTTCTTCTGAGGTTAAGTGAGCCAACTTAGGATATGTGAATACGTTTAATTTTTTTTAATCAGTACTTCATACATCACGGAGGTTAAACGTATCAACGCTATAGCCACTGTGTGCTATTTGTCTCAGCCGTTTACACGTTGTCTACCAGTGTTTCAGGGTTGAATCAGTCAAGGTGAAATGTGTTGGTTCTTGTTATTCGAATCACATAAACTTGTTTTGTTCTTATTCAGTCCGCTTCCTTTGTTAACCACCCCGATTTTGAACTAGCTTTTTTTGTTCTTTGGAAGAGGTTACTGCAGAACTGAGAGCAAACTGTTTTTCACTGTGCTCACGCGATGCTATGCACAGCATAGGTTCCGTACAGTCATAGCACACTGTATATTCGTTATTTTCTTCACTCGGCGGTTCTTAAAAATAACTGTTTGAGTCTTGGAGAAAGAACTGTCATCAACTTTGGTTCCATTTCTAACACCTGTCACACGTGCTGTTTGCCACCTTTTAGTACTGCACCCCGGATGGTCAACACAAGGGTTATTTCGATTAATGAAGCTCGGCACAACTTTCAAAACGAAAACAAACTAAATCTTAATGAAAATACGACATGATGAAACCTATGTATATTATTATGTGGTGGTACTGTACTGGGTATTATACCATCATTCTTATACTGATCCCCCCCAAGTGGCACAGTCTGCGGACTCACGCTGCAAAAAACCGGGTCTCAATACCCGTCGCGGGGAGAGCACAGATAGCCCACTGTGTAGCTTTATGCTGAATTCCAAATAGTTGATACCTTTTCATATTTACTCTACATTGCAAAGACCGCATATTTAATTGAATGTCGCTACGGAAATCATCTTGTAATGGATCTACTTCAACACCACAATTACGGGCTTTACTGTGTCGTTAGTTTCATAAAATATTGAAACTAATGATTTCTTCTACGTCTACAATTCCCCCTTCCCCGATTTTTGAAGAATGATACTACTGTTCCCATTACTTTGTTTCACTTGCAATCCAGTAACCACTTGACGAATATCCGATTCAGTTGTGATGTCAAATATTTTGGGATATTTTCGAATAAGTTTTTCTTATCCAACCTGGACCCATTTTTAAGTTAATCGCTACACTTTAATAAAACCGTTATATTCACAACCACATCCAGAACATTTCAACCATCTTTCATGGTTACATCGGTTTACTTTATATTTACAAGTTAATTCCTTCATGTTGGCTTCCATATTTCTGGTTGTCCCCCAATGACTCAGCGGTATGACTTACACCGCTAAAAACCGGGTTTCGATACCCGTTGTGGGCAGAGCACAGATAGCCCATTGTGCTTAATTCAAAAACAACAATTATATTTCTGGTCAGGTGACAGATTTAGTCCAGCGACCTAGACCTTGAAAACAGTGCGTTTTTAATTCAGTCCATCAAGTTTTCGGTTTGTAAACTTTAAACAAACGTATGAGCACGAACGTGTTTATTTTTGTGTACGTGAAAAAATATAATTGCTAGATGACGGCTCCTTAAGGGCATCTGTCATCAATAACCGTTTGACTCTCGCTTCTTACTGAAGATGCATTTGTAATTTTGATGTCGCAAATAACATCGTATGCTTGTTAACATTCAGTTTTATCATAGGAATACGCACAGTTGTAAAAAAAAATGTACAAACTGGTTCTGTGTGTTTCTTTTTTAATATTTCGATCCAAGTTGGACCAGTTCTTGTAACTTGTCAGGAACGATAAAACTCACGTTACAAACAATGCGTATAATACTGTGTGTCAATCAGTCCTAGTGGGTGAAGTCGTACACACGTTTTGATCCAGTTTAATTTAAATGCGTTTGTAAATTTAAATATGGTCTATCTCTTCTTATCTTTAAGTCACCGTCCCTCGATATATGAATGTCTACTTCTCTCAGTATGTTTGTATTTATATAAAATTGTATTTCTAATTGTTGTTTTCTGCATATGCACAGATGTTTTAAAATACAAGTGATGTTTCGTTCAATTTGGTGCAGCAATAAACATGTTGACCCTTGTGAAATATTCGATAATTAAGGATATGTGAAAGATAACTTGCTATTTATGAGATCGACAGTAAGTCCTAATTTAAACAAAATTCTATCCAAAACTAGAACATATAAGTTATGTGCAGTAATTGAGCTATTGGCCTGATGGTTAGAGCGCTCTAGTCGTAGGGTAGCGGGTTCGAATTCCGTCGTTGAGCATGCTCGCCCTCCAAACCGAAGGAGTGTAAGAATATAACAGTCAAACCCGCTTTTCCTTGGTAAGAGTTGGTGGCAGGTAGTATTGACTAATTGTCCTCCCTCCAGTCTATCAGTTTTAAATTAGGAATGTCTGGCGAAGATAGCCGAGTAGCTGTGCGCGAAATTCCAAGAGCGAAGTTTCAGTTATTAAAGCATTTCAACGATTTAATTTCTATATCTTTTGAAGATAAAACTCGATGCTGTTGTTATATTGAAGACTGTATAGCTTTGTGTTCGATGCCAAATAAACAAAGGGCTATCTGTGCTCTGCCCATCAAGGATATCAAAACCAGTTTCTATATGCATGACAAAAAATAAATGTTTATATTCGTGATATAAAAGCGAAGATCACGTTTAGAGTTTTACACTGTGGGAAGAAGGGTTGTTTGTGTTCTGTGCATAAATTACTCCAGGTGTCATTTATGTACTGTTAACACACACGCGCTGTTCTATACAGTACCATTACGGAATTTTATCTTACGTTAATAGTCAAGTGCGTGGTTCTACTTCCCGTTAACCAACTAACCAGACTGTATACACGTGTTATTATTATTATTATTGCAACTGTGACGAGTGTTATTTGCCACGTACTCTGGAATAAGTATCCTGTCAGAGAGTTTGTTTGTTTTGAATTTCGCGCAAACTTACACAAGTACTATCTGCGCTAGCCATCCCTAATTTAGCAGTGTCAGACTAGAAGGAAGGCAACTAGCCATCATCATCCACCGCCAACTCGTTGACTACTTTTTTACCAACGAATAGTGGGATTGACGGTATAATTATAACGTACCCACGTCTGAAATGGCGAGTATTTTTAGTGTGACGGGGATTCGAATCCGCGACCCTCAGGTTACGATTGGAGTGCCTTAACCACCTGACCGTGCCGGGCCCAAGTCAGAGAGATCCCGGATGTTGGATAATTATTAATTACAATATGCACATAGAAGAAAATGCGTTACTCACAACACACCCTTGACTATAACTGAGAATATAACAATAATTGAAATCAGAAACAAGGAGAGTTAATGTTAATAATCTTGTAAAAATCTTCGCGTGCATAAAGTAGAGTAGTTCCAAAACAAATTATTGAAATGGAACTTGTTTATCAGCATGTTCAATGAACAGGCTTTCAGGGTGTTCATGTTCCAAACCAAATCATAACTTTTAAACATTGAAGCTCCATGGACAACTCTCGAAATAAGAATAAAACAGTAAATTTAGTTACTGGCAGTGGGTTTTGACCTTTTTCACCTTCTGCATGTTATTTTATCTGTATCTTTTTTTAAAACCTTTAAGTGAAAAATGCCTACCATATCTTGGACGTTTTAAGAAATTTTCGGCATCAAAAGTTTATAGTTTTATATATAAATCATCACAGGTAAAGGAGAGCATGCAGGGAGCATTCGTTATTCGAATCACAGAATAAAGTGTTGACAAAGGGCCAGTCTGTTTCTAAATGGTGGATTCCATTCTAAGCTAATACAACGGAACTGTATTCTGTTACAACAAAAAATAAAATAAAATTACACTATATTCCGATAGTTTAGAAATGACTTTCCACCATTTTAATATTTTATCTCTTCTGTTTTCGCGGTCAGTTTAAGAGGTCTCGTTGATGGCAGTCCAGTATATTCCATGTGTTCAAAGTGTATTGGAAACTTCTTTGGCTAGAATGATAGCAAGAGATGTTTGTTGGGGTTTTTAAATCAACAACAGAATACATAAAACCGTAATATTCTGTCTTATAATGATATATATATATATATATAAATTTTCTCTTTTTGCCATGTGCGTATAATTTGTTTGCCTTACACGCTAATGTACTTTCTAAATAGTAAATAATTTAAAATGTAAGACTTTTTGAAAAAGATAACGCGGATAAAGAAATTCTGCTTAATATTATGTTTAAGGTTCATTTGTATTGCAAAATAATTTTCCCTTGTGAGTGCTTACAAGATGTAACCTTGCCAACAGTCTTGGAGTGACCCTTTATACTGACCTTTCGGATACTATAGATGATATTGTAGAATTAATCCCTGCTCAGTATTACATGCTGAAAGAATAAGTTTCGCATCTCATCAATTATAATAGGGTTCGAATCCCCGTCGCATTAAACATGCTCGACCTTTCAGCCCTGAGAGCGTTATAATGTGACGGTCAATCCCACTATTCGTTGGTAAAAGAGTAGCCCAAGAGTTGGCGGTGGGTGGTGATGACTAGCTCCCTTCCCTCTAGTCTTACACTGCTAAATTAGGGATGACTAACGCAAATAGCCCTCGTGTAGCTTTGCGCGAAATTCAAACCAACTGATTTTATTACTAAACCCTTAAACAGTGGGATTGTTGTAGGTAGCAGCATCAATTGAAGATGGCTGTCGTTTAAGGGTTAATAACATTGGACAGGTTAAAGCTACGCATACTATCAAATATTTTTGTATGCTGTCTTTATATAAATTAACTTATGGGCTATTTTAATAAAATTGTTTGCAATAAATTTTTAGTAGTTTTAAAATCTCCTTAAGTCTTCTGTTTACCAGTATCGCATCATATTCTGAGACACCGTTTATCTTTCTTGGAATTTGTATTCGCAGATTTTTTCTGAGCTGTTATTTTATATATGTAAAACTGTCGATATTTTAGTGATATTTTCCATTTACTTCCCTTGTAGGTATTGTACTGAAAACTGTTTAATACATCGAACTTAAGAGGATAAATCAACACCAATTATTTATCTGTGGCCTACGCCTAGAAGGCCTGTTGAGAAGAGCTAACTTTAGGATTAACATCAAATATAATTATCACACAAGTAAATGCAGTAAGAGTGTTAACATGGTTTTCGTTGTGTTGCTTTGAGCTTCAACTGAACATTGCTAAGCCAAAAATAAATTTTTCACAGCTTTTGGGCAAATTTAAAACTAGACTAATTAGTTCAAAAATTGAAATTAAACAAATGGATGTAGAACAGGGCAGCTTTGTACGGGAACTTAACGGAAAACAACAAACAGAACAGGCTGCCAACCAGACCTATCCTTTTGAAAGCACAGATTCTGTAAGTGTGGACACACTTCCCAAACATCTTTCCCTCAACGGACTTACAACTATTAGTAATAGCAGCCGAAAGATTTATCAGTGCGAACGTGTTTTACCACGTCGCAACAGAAAACGGCTAGTCTTGAAGAATGGAACTACTAAAGTAGTCATTAAAAATATATCCAAGAAACGACAGCGCTACCTACAGGATCTTTTTATAACACTAGTTGACATTCAGTGGAGATGGAACCTATTGGTTTTTGCACTGGGGTTCATCATCACGTGGTTAGGATTCGCCATGATTTGGTGGTTGATCAACTTTTCTCATGGAGATTTTGATCATCTGAATGACACAAACTGGGAACCCTGTGTTCACAATATTAACTCTTTTGCATCAGCATTTCTGTTTTCTCTGGAAAGCCAACACACCATAGGTTACGGGTTTCGATACATCAATGAAGAATGTCCAGAAGCTGTCTTTGCTCTCTGCCTGCAGTCCATCACTGGAGTTATAATTCAGTGTTTCATTGTAGGTATGATCTTCGCCAAGTTCTCTCGACCCAAAAAGCGCCAACAGACTCTCATGTTTAGCCGAAATGCCACTGTCTGTGTCCGCGATGGGAAACTTTGCTTAATGTTTCGTGTTGGTGACATGCGGAAATCAACTGTGATCGGTGCTCGAATCAGTTTGCATTTTATTAAAAAAAAGACCACAAGAGAAGGCGAATTTATTCCTTTCTATCACACGTTGTTAGATGTCTCTTACGACAACGTTCTTCTTTCGTGGCCAGTAGTTGTAGTCCATGAAATCAATGAGGCTAGTCCACTTTACACTATGTCGGCTGAAGCACTTGTAAAAGACACGTTTGAAATAGTAATAATTTTGGAAGGAACAACAGCGTCCACTGGTCAGTCCTTTCAAGCAAAATCGTCATTTCTTTCCCATGAAGTTTTATGGGGACACCGGTTTCAACAAGTGGTTTCTTATTCCAAGGACACTGGTGATTTTGTGGTTGACTTTGGAAAATTCAACGACACCTACGAAGTTGAAACTCCACTGTGTAGCGCCCAGCGATTGTACGAGTTCCAGAAGGCATATACAATGATCTGTGAAAGTCCAAGCGTGGCTCAACAAAACTGGAGTACGAGTTTCAGAAGGCTTCCCGCATAGACACTGAAAGTCCGAACGTGACAGAGGAAACTCTAAGGAAGGACACTTCTCACAAGCCTCTCTTTATTGTGGGTAAGAGCGGATTCACTTGAATAAAATTTAATAAGTAAAAACAATAACTGTACCAAACCGTTCAAGCGTTTTCAAATTAAACAGTTTTGTTTTTAATGTATGTCGACATCGTTTGAAGTTAATTCATCTGATTTTCTAACTGCTATAATTGTTTGTTTGATTGTACTTGTTTTGTTTTTTCACTCAGGTTCCGAGTAGGAATGGAATTTCCTCATCATTTGAAATGTAGATAAATCTTTATCTGGTCTGGTTTTTTTTTATATCCTTTCACGATTGTGTGAGCGTGGATGAAAAGCAGTACACGCAAACAAGATTTGACTGGATTGGCTGGAAGTACTACTTGAGATTAATTTCGAAGTCGATGTAGCCTAGGACTATTTCTGATTCTTTTTATAATATTTTTTATACATTAATCTTAGTTTATATTCGGTGCTACAATAGGTTGAGCAGAATTTCTTCGTTAAAAATGCAGTGTAACTCTATTAGTTCTGTGATTTCACGTTATGGTTGGGAAGGAAGAACAAACTTTTCTACCTCAGAAATTTCAAATTTCAGTGATTTACAATAGACGGTTTTAAACATGTATCCTAATGCTGAGGTTCAAGTTATTTCCACGATCTTTGATTAATTTTAATAAATTACTCAAATTACTAACTTGCAAAAATTAATTAACAATAATAATAATTGTAATATCCGGGTACTTTAGATAGGTTTTTTGGTAAGTTATAAATGTGCCAAAAAGTTGCTAATAATAGTTCTATTCGTACAATCAGTATGTTATGTAACCGAATGTTACTTATACACTTTCAGTGAAAATGTGTATAGTATAAATGAAACTTTTACACAAATACAGAACATACGCTATTAGTCAAATAAAATACGCAAGTCTTTTATAGTATATTTTTATAATTGTGTTTTGTAAGGGTAAAATTAGCAAAGTTACCATATTTTTTTCTATAGAATCATTCTTTTGTTTCTTGTCCACTTTAAACCTTTGGACACTGAACAACAAAGAACTGTCACATTTGACCCCATAAAAGGTTGATAAAGTTTTATAAAAATCGTTCCTGTGATTTTTGTATAAGTTATAATTTCCCTACCTTCTGTTTTAAGTTCATTACATAGGTATGATGAAACTGTTAAAGATATATTAATTTGGTTCTCATTCCCATGTCTAGTATTCAATAAACAGTTTCAGTTCTTGTATATATACATAATCAAGAAAATGTGCTCTAACTATAAGATGTACCTTGAAAGAGTTCTGATTTGAAAATTATGATATCAATATGTGGACCAGTTTTTGTATATTTTTTATGAAGTACCTTGTTATGACATAACTTTTTAACACAAATAAATGGTTTTGCTCTTTGTAAAGTTGCGTCAGATGAAATAAAGCAGAAATTTGAAGAAACAAATCATAGTGGTATCATTTATTATCATTATATTTCAGGCCTAGCATGGCCTGGGGGTTAGGGCGCTTGATTTATAACATAGGGGTTACGAAATTGAATCCTTTCAGTAACATAATGGGTTATTACCTTACTTATTGGTAAAGAGTAGCCCAAGAACTGGGGTTGAATTGGGTTGACTACTTAGCTTTCCCCACGTTCACCTCTTAACAAATTGGTGACGACCAGCGGAAATAGCTCTCGAGTTGTTTTACAAGACATTCAACAAACATTTGTAAATAAATCGAAGAACATTTGTATAAAAAACTTATGAGAGACTCCTCATGCCTCAGTTAGTTTGTCAAATAGCTGCTTGAAAACTTTTAAAATTATATGTGTGTGTTTGTATCTCGTTAAATCAATATTGAGATATTCGCCAACTGTCATTTCAGGAAAATAAAACTGAAATTTCAAATTGATATTAGTGTTACCAAAGTAGAAACTGTTTATCAAATAAAATACTAAGGCGACTTTGTTCAGAAATCTCGCAGAGGATAAATATTAATAGGACAAGAAACTGGTCGTCGTGACGAATTTTCACAAGCATGCAGTTGTCTGTCGCCAGCCATAAAGACTTGATATGCGTGGATTATCGGTGTACTGATCATGTACTGTTTGGATTGTATTACTAAAACCAAAAACTATAAATATATCAACCGTCGTAATAATCATTAAAAACCTATTACCACAGACATTAGCTTATACAGCTGTATGTATGTGAAGGTTGGAATAAATCGGACAATTTTTACGCATATGTATTTGACAAGTTGTTTAAAAAAACTAGCGTTAGTGATCCACTCTCCTGCCTTTTATTGTAAAAGCCAGATACAAAAATACAAATTGTGTACAATATGAATATCATCCTACTTGCCTATTGCAGTGACATCAACAACGATGACAGTAATGTTCTCAAATTTTGCCGCCATTTACGTTAACATTAAACTTAGGCCTAGACCGAGTTGAGTCGTAATGCTTCATGCTTTTTTGGTTTATCCATCTCGCATTTATGGTCAATTTGGATAAATCATACCATTTTTAATGCATGCATTTTCTAAAACTGAGCAGATGTGATCCACCAGTTGCGAACACCGCTTAGCATGCATCCGTGAGAAACGTGAAGCGTTGTTTTTCTTACAGACATACTTCCTTATTTGTATCTAAGTTGCTGTTTTGTGTGGCATTGAACTATTCGACGGCGATTTATTTTTCATTTATAGTCGCAGACTTTCGCAATGGCTCCCAGTCCTGAAATTTCTACGAAATATAAGCATACATCGGCATGAGAAACAAATTGTTTTTTACGAAAACATGAAAAATGTAATTCCAAGTTTGAGATATCTTGATTATAACCTTTGTTGTTTCTTCACTATATATATATATATATATATTATTAAAACAAATTAAAAATTATGAAATCAAAAATGTTAACTTTTGTTGTTGACTCTTCTGTTGCGCAAGCTTTGATCTTGATTCGACAGTAAAAGTGATTTTACACAAATCGAAACACTTAAGATTAAATGAAAGAATTTCACTTTCAGGGTAAAGAGTGGCTAGGTCTAAGGAGAAGGCCCGGCTTGGGCAGGTGGTTATATTGGCGTAGAGGAATATTCATTAAGCTATAAGGTGAAATGTTTTTTTTTGTGGTCCAGAAAATTAACATTTAACACTTTGTCTGCTACTGCTTTAATGGTCCGGCTTAGCGAGGTGGTTAAGACACTCGGACTCGTAATCTGAAGGTCACAGGTTTGAATCCCCGTCGTACCAAATATGCTCGCCCCTTCAGCTGTGAAGGCGTTATAATGTTACAATCAATCCCACTATTCGTTAGTAAAAGAGTAGCCTAAGAATTGGCGATGGGTTGTGATTACTAGCTGCCTTCCCTCTAGTCTTACATTAAAATTAGGGACGGCTAGCGCAAGTAGCCCTCGTGTAGTTTTGCGCGAAATTTGAAAAGAAAACAATCTTCGTGGAAGGATCTTTGTTCCACGTGATTTTATCTGTTGTTTTTTCTAGTAGAACGTTAAAATCTCTCTTACTACACAAAAAAGTTTGTTTATTTTATAAACACAAGTTCAGGAAATAGAAACATATTTTATTTAACAACTATGTTTCTACTAAACACTTTTCTTTTTGTTTCACATGAAAATAAATTGGTGAATTGACCGACCCATAGATGGCGGTATGTTGTGTGATAGTTCGGCGTTTGGTGGATACCTAAAAGTATATGCAGTTTACTTTTGGATATCGTACTTAGTCTGTATTGATTGACGTATGCTATGGTTTACAGAACCAATATTGGCTTCGGCCAGACGAGATCTAGCTAATAACTATTAATTCAACAGAATTCTACCTGTGATTATTATTTTCATAGTACTAGACAAAGTGGCCTGGCATGGCCAAGCGCGTAAGGCTAGCGACTCGTAATCCGAGGGTCGCGGGTTCGCGCCCGCGTCGCGCTAAACATGCACGCCCTCCCAGCCGTGGGGGCGTATAATGTTACGGTCAATCCCACTATTCGTTGGTAAAAGAGTAGCCCAAGAGTTGGCGGTGGGTGGTGATGACTAGCTGCCTTCCCTCTAGTCTTACACTGCTAAATTAGGGACGGCTAGCACAGATAGCCCTCGAGTAGCTTTGTGCGAAATTCCAAAACAAACTAGACAAAGTTGTATTTAGTCGCCCGACATAGCAGATGGAGGAAGAAGCAGTCCATTTAGTTACTATAGTTACAGAACGTCATTCATCAAGTTCGCTGCCTAACACTATAAGCATATATAATGATAAATGATGTTCGTATATTTCAGTGTGTGTGTGATGGTATATATGTATAAAAACGTGTGAGACGTTACATGTACACAAACCACTACTTGAAATCATTCGTTCGTATTTCATCACATAAATGGGTTGATTGCACACAAAAAAGAATGTTAAGTGAGTGATATGTGAAGCGAAAAGATGGTTAGAAGCTCATTCTGTATCTCAGGAAGCCATGGTGTACCTGATACTTTTGTTAATTATTCATGAGAGAATATTTATGAATACTGTAATGTCTACAATATGACTGAATTATCTTGGGGAGTAACACGGTATTATTTGACATTTATAATAATTGTAGTGAAGAATGAGGGGTGGGAGTACTTTCGCAGAGAGTGAAATCAACCGACTGACAAATGTGGTGTATCCAATGTATCATTTCATTTTTATGTGATGATTGAAATATTTCACAAGCACGCAGTTTGCTTGAATATTTCTTATTTTGGTACAAGTTGCAACTGTAACACACTTTATTAACGGCTAAAGTGAAAAGAAACAGAGGCCTTTCGTTCGTTACCAAGACTCGTAAAGCCCGCTAGGATACAACAGACATACTACTAGTTGAGATAACGTTTACATAATCAAACTGTCTCTTGTGTGGGCTAAATAAAGTTAGCGAAGTATATTTTATATACATTATATAAGAACCATATTAGTTATTATTTGACTCTAATTATTCATTATTGTTGTATATTTTAACTAGAATTAACTTTCATTACCATTCAGAAGAACCGCAGAACCAGAAAATATCGTTATGCTAATGGAATCTCATGGTCTGAAGCTACAGACCAGCTGGTCCAGTGTCATTTATTTGTGTAGTATGGTTTCTTTGTTCGTAGTTATTCACAAACCTGCACAATGAGCTATCAGTGCTGTGCCCACCACGCATATCGAAACCCGATTTTTAGCGTTATAAATCCGCAGACATTCCGCTGAGCCACTGGGGGGGGAGACTATTTGTGTAGAAATCACTGCTTAAAATGTTACCCCATCTTTCCCCCATTAGGACTGAAGTCTGACACCAAAACAACTCTGCTGTAGTGGAAGGCTTATTTACATATGATTGACAGTTGTTTCAACTGTGGTTGTGAGTAAAGCCACAAGGCGGTGCTGTGTGCTGTGAAGTGTACGATATTGGGAAAACCTGTTATGCAGTGAAGTTCACGCGTGCTTGAAAGATTGTTTTAAAGTTAAGCAGAAAGCTATCTGTGCCCTGCCCATCACGGATATCAAAACCCAGTTTCTAGCAGTGTAAGTCAGCAGACATATTGTTGTGCCACTGGGAGGACACTTGGAAGATATTTCTATAGTTACTTTAAGCACGATTGTACTTAACTATAGAAATACTATTTTCCCAGGACTCGTTTTAATCTGTATCATTGTTTATAGGTGCTTTGCACACGTGACGGTTAGGTTTCCCTCGTGCTTCATCTTCCCTCCCACACGTTAATTATACTCTTAAATCTTAGTTTTGGCACAGTTGTATCGAACACGTATTCCGTTCAAGTTCGCATAAGAATAAATTTCCAAACTTTTTCCAGCTATGTCTACATATTGAAAGCAAATGTCTCACTAATCTTAGTTCGTGTTATGCCATACATGTAATTCTATAACAGTCACACTTGTAAGCCTAAACATACACAGAGAACCTTATTTTGCACACATATTTTTTTTTCAAATAGAACTAAATACGTATTTAAAACTAAGCCTAGAACTTGAGCGACCTTTGATGTACGTAGTTACTTTGTATGCTTTTGTGATAAAGTAACTTGTATGTTTTGTAACTTCAACGTGTGTGTTTCAGAAAGGTTTAGCTAAGCTAAGCATGTGTATTCAAATAAAGGACATGTTCATGTTTTGAAAATTTTAAGAATGTTGTCTGTCGATGTACCTCCATTATTTTTAGATTTGTTTTCGAGTTTGAGAAAATCTTCCAAATTATAACAAGATCTGCGAACTGGAGCAATAGCTTATACCTGGAGTTTTTAAGGATCTTGGTGCTGACACACACGAAAAATTTATAGGGCTAACTACCCCTCCTTGAGGAGTGAAACACTCTGAGAAGCTGCCATCCACGTATACTATATCTTCTTATATTATTCAGAAAACGGGAAAATGAGAGAATAATTCCTTGCGGAACTCCCATTTTGTACGTTTGGTACCTAAGGCCATTTGGCCAGACGAGGCCCCGGCATGGCCAGATGGACAAAGCACTCGACTCGTAAACTGTGGGTCGCGGGTTCGAATTTCCGTCACATCACACATACTCGCCAGTAATGGCGTTATAATGTAATGGTCAATACCACTATTCCTTGACAAAAGAATTACTCAAGAGTTGGCGGTAGATGGTGATGATTAGCTGCCTACCCTCTAGTCTTACACTGCTAAATTAGGGACGACTAGCGCAAATAGCCCTCTAGCAGCTTTGCGCGAAATTCAAAACAAATAAGAACGTATGTTTGCGTGCTTCCAAGTGCATAACCTGATTCTAGTGATAGTTTAAACAAAGCTGTCAGTATTTGTATAATTTTTAAGCCCTTTTTCCGGTAATATTACTTCAGTTTTGTCCTCACTCTATCTCTGATTGTTTGTTTGTTTTGGAATTTCGCACAAAGCTACTCGAGGGCTATTTGTGCTAGCCGTCCCTGATTTAGCAGTGTACGACTAGAGGGAAGGCAGCTAGTCATCACCACCCATCACCAACTCTTGACCTACTCTTTCACCAACGAATAGTGGGACTGACCGAACTTTATAGCGCCCCCACGGTTGAAAGGACGACCATGTGCGGTGAGAACGCTGTCTGTTCTCTCTACCCATCTCATGGAGAGACATATGATCAATCATACTTTGATGCTCTATTTAACAGTTCCCGTCTCCTTTTTCAATCCTGGGGAATTTTAATAGACATAATCCCCTCTGAAGTGATGCTGATATTCATGGGAGGAGTCATTCAATGGAGCATATGCTCTTGGATCACAACCTTTTTCTTTTCAATTCTGATTCTAATACTTTCTCTGAAGATTTCCTGTGGCTCTAATTAAAATTTGGATTGGATTACTCTGGCTAAAATCTTGGAGCTCTATACAAACCACCACACCCAGTCCCAGACTAGCCAGATGCCAAACCACTACACAATCTTGATTTGTCTATACTTATTTCACACTGAAATCTATTCTCAGAGTAAGAGCATGAACAGTTAATTTCAGTGTGTCAGACCTTGAAGTCTTTTTTCCGAAATAATGTACCTTTCTAACATCGTACAATTTTAATTTCCAGGAGAGAACTTCTCCAACACCCAACCAACTCTTTCACATGGACCATCTTCATCTAGTGACTGACTGGTACTCTTCGTTGTAAGTCTTTCTAGTAGTGGGTAATGCCATTTTTATAACTATAAAGCCTTTATAATATATATAACACAAGAGAAAAAGTAAAAGACAATATGTACATCAATACAAAATAGCAAAAAATATAATAGCAGTCAATTCTCTCATATTACCAATACTGGAAATCTTCTCTATACACATGATGTGTGAGTAACTGACCTTAATGAAGGAAGTGCAGAATATACATGAAACTCAAACACAGATGGGATGTTATACTAGGTATAGATATGATACTAGGTATACATATCATACTAGGTATAGATATGATACTAGGCATAGATATTATACTAGGTATAGATATTATACTAGGTATAGATGTTAAACTAGGTATAGATATGATACTAGGTATACATATCATACTAGGTAGAGATATGATACTAGGCATAGATATTATACTACGTATAGATATTATACTAGGTATAGATATGATACTAGTTATAGATGTTATACTAGGTATAGATATTATACTAGGTATAGATATGATACTAGGTATAGATATCATACTAGGTATAGATGTTATACTAGGTATAGATATTATACTAGGTATACATATTATACTAGGTGTAGATATCATACTAGGTATAGATGTTATACTAGATATAGATATTATACTAGGTATACATATTATACTAGGTGTAGATATGATACTAGGTATAGATATGATACTAGGTATAGATATTATACTAGGTATAGATATTATAATAGGTATACATATTATACTACGTATAGATATTATACTAGGTATAGATATGATACTAGGTATAGATATGATACTAGGAATAGATGTTATACTAGGTATAGATATGATAATAGGAATAGATGTTATACTAGGTATACATATTATACTAGGTATAGATATGATACTAGGTATAGATGTTATACTAGGTATAGATGTTATACTACGTATAGACATTATACTAGGTATAGATGTTATACTAGGTATAGATGTTGTACTAGGTATAGATATTATACTAGGTATAGATATTATACTAGGTATACATATTATACTAGGTATAGATATTATACTAAGTATAGATATGATACTAGGCATAGATATGATACTAGGTATAGATGTTATACTAGGTATAGATATTATACTAGGTATAGATATTATACTAGGTATAGATATTATACTAGGTATACATATTATACTAGGTATAGATATTATACTAGGTATAGATATTATACTAGGTATAGATGTTATACTAGGTATAGATATGATACTAGGTATAGATATTATACTAGGTATAGATGTTATACTAGGTATAGATATTATACTAGGTATAGATATTATACTAGGTATAGATGTTATACTAGGTATAGATGTTATACTAGGTATAGATATTATACTAGGCATAGATGTTATACTAGGTATAGATATTATACTAGGTATAAATGTTATACTAGGTATAGATATTATACTAGGTGTAGATATTATACTAGGTACAGATGTTATACTAGGTATAGATATTATACTAGGTATACATATTATACTAGGTATAGATATGATACTAGGTATAGATGTTATACTAGGTATAGATGTTATACTAGGTATAGATATTATACTAGGCATAGATGTTATACTAGGTATAGATATTATACTAGGTATAGATGTTATACTAGGTATAGATGTTATACTAGGTATAGATATTATACTAGGTATACATATTATACTAGGTATAGATATGATACTAGGTATAGATGTTATACTAGGTATAGATATGATACTAGGTATACATATTATACTAGGTATAGATATGATACTAGGTATAGATATTATACTAGGTATAGATATGATACTAGGTACAGATATTATACTAGGTATAGATATTATACTAGGTATAGATATTATACTAGGTATATATATCATACAAGGTACAGCTATTATACTAGGTACAGATATTATACTAGGTATAGATGTTATACTAGATATAGATATTATACTAGGTATATATATTATACTAGGTATAGATATTATAATAGGTATAGATGTTATACTAGGTATAGATATGATACTAGGTATACATATTATACTAGGTATAGATATGATACTAGGTATAGATATTATACTAGGTATAGATATGATACTAGGTATAGATATTATACTAGCTATAGATATTATACTAGGTATAGATGTTATACTAGGTATACATATTATACTAGGTATAGATGTTATACTAGGTATACATATTATACTAGGTATACATATTATACAAGGTATAGATGTTATGCTAGGTATAGATATTATACTAGGTATAGATATTATACTAGGTATACATATTATACTAGGTATAGATATGATACTAGGTATAGATGTTATACTAGGTATAGATATTATACTAGGTATACATATTATACTAGGCATAGATATTATACTAGGTATACATATTATACTAGGTATACATATTATACTAGGTATAGATATGATACTAGGTATAGATATTATACTAGGTATACATATTATACTAGGTATAGATATGACACTAGGTATAGATGTTATACTAGGTATAGATATTATACTAGGTATAGATGTTATACTAGGTATACATATTATACTAGGTATACATATTATACTAGGTATATATGTTATACTAGGTATAGATATTATACTAGGTATACATATTATACTAGGTATAGATATGATACTAGGTATAGATATTATACTAGGTATAGATATTATACTCGGTATAGATATTATACTAGGTACAGATATTATACTAGGTATAGATATTATACTAGGTACAGATATTATACTAGGTATAGATGTTATACTAGGTATAGATGTTATACTAGGTATAGATATTATACTAGGTATAAATGTTATACTAGGTATAGATATTATACTAGGTGTAGATATTATACTAGGTATAGATGTTATACTAGGTACAGATGTTATACTAGGTATAGATATTATACTAGGTATACATATTATACTAGGTATAGATATTATACTAGGTATAGATATTATACTAGGTACAGATATTATACTAGGTATAGATGTTATACTAGGTATAGATGTTATACTAGGTATAGATATTATACTAGGTATAGATATTATACTAGGTATAGATATGATACTAGGTATAGATGTTATACTAGGTATAGATGTTATACTAGGTATATATATTATACTAGGTATAGATATTATACTAGGTATAGATATTATACTAGGTATAGATGTTATACTAGGTATAGATGTTATACTAGGTATAGATATTATACTAGGTATAGATGTTATACTAGGTATAGATATTATACTAGGTATAGATGTTATACTAGGTATAGATATTATACTAGGTATAGATATGATACTAGGTATAGATGTTATACTAGGTATAGATGTTATACTAGGTATATATATTATACTAGGTATAGATATTATACTAGGTATAGATGGTATACTAGGTATAGATGTTATACTACGTATAGATATTATACTAGGTATAGATGTTATACTAGGTATAGATGTTATACTAGGTATAGATATTATACTAGGTATAGATGTTATACTAGGTATAGATATTATACTCGGTATAGATATTATACTAGGTATAGATATTATACTAGGTATAGATGTTATACTAGGTATAGATATTATACTAGGTATACATATGATACTAGGTATAGATATGATACTAGGTATAGATATGATACTAGGTATAGATGCTATACTCGGTATAGATATTATACTAGGTGTAGATATTATACTAGGTATACATATTATACTAGATATAGATGTTATATTAGGTATAGATATGATACTATGTATAGATGTTATACTAGGTATAGATATTATACTAGGTATAGATGTTATACTCGGTATAGATGTTATACTAGGTATAGATATTATACTAGGTGTAGATATTTCTGTGAACTAAATGACAATTATCCCACCAAAGATTACACTGCCAGTGACAAGAAAGATGGAAGCATAAGATCATCAAAACAGCAAATTAAAGAATAATATGTCCAAACTAAGAGTCCGATATTTTAGTTTTCTTGGGAAGGACATTGATGGAAAAATAATTAATTGTTTAACATAAATAAAAACATCGCAAGAAGTAAGTCAACTTGTTGGGAAGCCACAGATTTCTATCGAGAACACTTCCAGAGTATAATCATTATTGGAACCAATAGTGTATTCCATTAGCCATTTATACATCAGTTCATCCCATATGTAATATCCGAAAATTTAATACAGAAAGTGCATCATCATTTCTGTCTTTGTAGAAGGCTTTAATGACTAAAATATATCGTAGGATGTGTATAAAAATGTTCAGACAAATAAGAGAAACTAAGCCAACTCTACTTTTTCAGATCATTAATTAAATAAACCCTTATGAAGATGGATGTGTCTGAGGAACACATTAGGCATATAATGTTTTATGAGTTTTAGAAAGGCAATACTGCAGCAGAAACTACACGAAACATTCAAGGTGTTCACAGTGCGGAGTCTCTCAATGAAAAAAATGTCGAAGGTGGTTTCAGAAGTTCATATTAGGTGTCTACAGCTGAAGTGACGAGTCACGTTCAGGTCGTCCTGTTGAGTTTAATGATGATTTGCTGCTATCTGCACTTTATGAAGATTGTGCTGTAGCAGTTGAAAAACTAGCACAGAAACTTAATTGAACCAATTCAACAGTTCACCGTCATCTGCAACAGCTTGGAAAGGTGTCAAAACTTTGAAAATGGGTCTCCCATGATTTGACAGAAGCCAACCTTAGAGCAAGAGTGGACATTTGCACTTCTCTGCACTCTCATGAATGTAAGCCACCTTTTTTGGACAGGTTAGTGACTGGATATGAAAAAAAATGGATATTTTATAAAAATATTAAGCGCCGCGGACAATGGCTCAGTGCACAGCCTAATATGGACCTCCACCCTAGGAAAGTCTTGCTAAACCTTTAGTGTGACATTGTTGGTACGATCCACTTTGAGTTGCTGCCACTCAATGTAAAGATTACATCAGACTTCTATAGTCAACAGTTAAGAGTACTTGAATGTTGCACTGAGAGAAAAGAGGCCTGCTTTGATCAATCGTAAAGGTGTTGTGTTACACCAGGATAATATACAGCTCCATACAGCAAGGATCACATCTGCAAAGATTGAAAAACTAGATTGGGAAAACTTCCACATCCTTCTTATTCTCCAGACCTTGCCCCATCTGATTATCATTTATTCCGAAGTTTGCAGAACTATCTTGATGTAAAAGAGCTTTGAACATGTGAAGATATCAAAACTACTTTCTATACATTCTTTCCCTCCGAACCCCAAGAATTTTATAGAAGTGTCATTCAGAATCTTGCGAATCGTTAGAAAGAAGTAATTGATAATAATGGAATATACATTATTGATTAAATAACATTAAAAGCGTTTGAAATCCTTTCTCTTTTTCTGAACCTAAAATCAGACATTACTTAATGGATAACAAGGCAATAAGTAAAGGTAAAAGACAAAGGTTCATTCCATTTTTGTACAATGTATAATTTAAAGTCCAATCAATTTACAAAGAGAAAGTCTTTTTTTATTTGGTCAATAGCTCCACTAGTTTACTAAGTAATAGGCCTTACTTACAAATATAACTAAACAATTAATTGTTAAATTTCCACTCAAATCTTCGGCACAAACTTAAAACTTGACTAACTTACACACTTATTAAATAATTCAACAATTTATTAATTGCTAGTACTATAACAAACTCAGTAACTAACAACAACTCTCTCGTATTTTGTATTATTATAATATTCATTGTCATGTAGCTGAGATGCCAGTTTCTTCCTGGCTGGACAAATACTTGAGTGGGATACACCTAACATATTGTGGGCACATATATAGTACAATGTTTAACAAGTGAAGAATACTTTGAGCTTTTTGTTGGATGTAGGACTAGAGGGTGTGGGATAAATTTAGCAAGCCCTTCCTCACCACCACCACCAACACTGCTCTTAATTAAAACTACCAAAATCACTCAGAAACGTATTTGCTTTCTAAGTAATGCACATTTATATAAAAATTGTATACATTTATGCATATTGTTATAAAATTGTCTTTCCATAGGATTGGTTCTTATAAACTGTTCCCCGGGTGGTACACTAGTGAGTCTTCAAATTTACTATGCCAAATAAGTGGTTCAATTTCTATGAGTGGACAAAGCGGATAGCCTGATATGGCCTTGTTATATGAGAGCACACTCTGACAGATTATTTGGTGAAAATAATTTAACATTTAGTCCACATAACAAATTAGTTTGTCTTTTTTTAAGTTGTCTTCGCTTGCAGTACACTATTATAACTTATTGGCGTAAGTTTACAAATGACGTTTGTAATTGATTTACCGTAATACATTTATTTTAAAACTTACATGTGTTTCAATTTGATGCGTATTGTTAGATTGTATTGTGCAAGTCCCACCTGTTTTTTAAATTTGTAGAAGATTCTCGAGAGTAAATATCAACATCATTTGTTTTACGAAAACGCCAACGTGTTTCGAACATTGTTGAAAGTTCGAGAATCTCGCGTCATTGATATATAAAACACACGCACCGAGAGATAATTATTATTATTAGTCAGCTACAGTCAGTATACTATAACCCTCGGAAGCTATAACTTTGATTAACGCTTATTTTTCAGAAAACTACAGAATTTGACCAGGAATGTTTATATATTTCGAACATCACAAACCCTTCAACTTCAGTGAATTACTTCGATCGTTAGTGTTTCTACTGGAACATTAGACATTGTTGTTGGTTAAAACTTCCAGGTGCTTCAAGCTAGGTAACCCTCAAAAGAAGTGTATACCTGTATTACAAAAGAATTAATTCGTTCTACGTGAAATAAAATTCACAATAAAAGATTCAGTTCCAGACCAGATATAAGACTCAGTACTGTTTGTAAGTTTGTAAAACTCTTGTACATAAATGATCGTTTGTGTTAGCTATTTGTAATAACCGCTATTATAAATTGTATTTATCCTTTTGTTGTTATTAAAATAAATTTGTCTTAAGAAAGAAAACTGTTTGTATCAGTCTTGTTAGCAAATATAAATTTGATACAGATTAACATTTAATTAACTTCTAAATTAAAAACTGAAATTCCCGGCTGTTTGAAATAATAAGACGTAACATACGTAACTTAAAATCGGAGACTTGTCCGAGATTAATTATAATACGTAATACATTCAAACGAAAATACTTCGCTTATGGTACTAAGACTAACCCGGGCTCGGCATGGCCAGTGGTTAAGGCGTTCGAATCGTAATTTAAGGGTCGCGGATTCGAATCCTCATCATACCAAACGTGCTCGCCCTTTCAGCCATGGGGCGTTCTAACGTGACGATCAATCCCATTATTCGTTGGTAAAAGAGTAGCCCAAGAGTTGACGGTAAGTGCTGATGACTAGCTGCCTTCCCTCTAGTCTTACACTGCTAAATTATGGACGGCTAACACAGATAGCCCTCGAGTAGCTTTGTGCGAAATTCAAAAACAAAAAAAACTTACTAACTTTGAGCACACCTCGTATTACATAAGTTTTAGTATTTCTTCAACAAGAATATCCATATAAAGTTTCAGTATAGTACATGTAGAAATTAAGCAAGAAAGGTGCTAATAATATAAAGCTTCATATCTTTTATTTTTTGTGATCTTGACAATTTCATTTCATGAAAGTAGATTGTCCAACTCAACCCTACGTGGATGTAAACTGACAAATTGAGTTATAATTTTACAGATCGACTATAATGTTTACAAATTAAGGCAAGATTTGAAAGCCCTATGGTATGTATTCAATTACTTAAGTGTGTTAGCTCCCCCCTTTCGCACTTACAAGAAGTGGCAGATAGGATACGTTTGTTTATTTGTTTGTTTTGAATTTCGCGCAAAGCTACACTAGGGCTATTTGTGATAGCTGTTCCCAATTTAACAGTGTAAAACTAGAGGGAAATCAACTTATCATCACTTCCTATCGACAACTCTTATGCAACTCTTTTACCAACGAGCAGTTGAATTGGCCGTCACTGTACAACGTCTCCACGCTTGAAAGGACGAGCATGTTTGATAAGTCAGGGATTCGACGCCTCAGCCCGCAGATTGCGAGTTAAGCGCCCTAACCACCTGGCCATGCAGCTTTTAGACAGGGTAAAACCAGTTTTTCAACAGTATAAAAATCCTGAGGAAGAACGTTTTATCACAGCTTCTAATACTTTTAACAAGAGTATCAGGGAGGTCTTCCAGTAGCTTGTTTTTAAAATTGCCCTTCCATCTAGCATATTCATCATTCAGAAGCTCAGTCTGCCCCCCGCTAGTACAGCGGTATGTCTCCGGATTTACAACGCTAAAATCAGGGGTTCGATTCCCCTCGGTGGGCTGAGCAGATAGTCCGATGTGGCTTTGCTATAAGAAAAAACACATGCTCAGTCTGTGGCAAGTCTGTCTAAAACTTCATGTAGCTACCTTGCATTTCATGATCGTAACATAGCTGGCACCAGGCCCAACAATCTGGTATACGGGATAGCTAGTGCTAAAAATAGAAGAAAAGAAAGCATTTTTCAACACAGTGTTAAATACATTTTATTTGTATAAATTGCAGTAAGTGGGCTACAATGAAGTCAGTTTTAATAAATTGATTTCTAGACCCGTTCATTTTTTATTTTCACCATTTTCCTATCTTATAATATAAAACAGAATCAACTTGTAAGGAAGTAACCTTAGTGTGCTCTCAAGTTTGAACTTATTAATCCAGAATTTAATTAATTAATTGAAATAACATTAAATGCCCTTCAAGCTATTACTTATTACTATATTACTTATCAGAAACTGTATTTCATCAGCAATGAATACCTGTATTTAGTTATCCTTATAAGATGTCATTGTGAAACTGTAAAAGTATTACTCTAACAAAATCAGTTATGTAACATCAAGAAAAGAAAACCTCTGCCTATATTATCTCAATTTAATACAAATAATAAAATATACATATATATATATTACATCTATATTTTATTACCAGTAATCTACTGCTACTACCACCAGTATTATTACAACTACTGAAACAGTTATTTCTCTCTACAACTACCACCAGTTTTACTACTGCTACTGAAACAGTTCTTTCTGAACTACTAACACCACCACTACTGCTACTACTACAGAAATAGTTACTTCTCTACTACTACTACAGAAATAGTTACTTCTCTACTACTACTACAGAAATAGTTACTTCTCTACTACTACTACTACAGAAATGGTTAGCTTCTCTGCTACTACTGCAGAATGGTTACTGCTCTGCTACTACTACTACAAAAATGGTTGCTCTACTGCTACTACAGAAATGGTTAGCTTCTCTGCTACTACTACAGAAATGGTTGGCTCTCTCTACTGCTACTGCAGAAATGGTTAGCTCTCTGCTACTACTGCAGAAATGGTTAGCTTCTCTGCTGGAGAATGGTTAGCTACTGCTGCAAAATGGTTGGCTTCTCTGCTACTACTACAGAAATGGTTAGCTTCCTCTGCTACTACTGCAGAAATGGTTGCTGCTCTGCTACTACTGCTACAGAAATGGTTAGCTTCTCTACTACTACTACTACAGAAATGGTTAGCTCTCTGCTACTACTGCAGAAATGGTTGCTTCTCTGCTACTACTACTGCAGAAATGGTTGCTTCTCTAATGCTACTGCAGAATGGTTGCTTATCTGCTGCTACTGCAGAATGGTTGCTTCCCTCTGCTGCTACTGCTGCTTATCTGCTGCTACTGCTGCTGAATGGTTAGCTGCTTCTCTGCTGCTGCTACTGCAGAATGGTTAGCTATCTCTGCTGCTGCTGCTGCTGCAGAATGGTTGGCTTATCTGCTGCTGCTGCTGCTGCAGAATGGTTGGCTGCTCTGCTGCTACTGCGAAATGGTTGGCTGCTCTGCTGCTGCTACTGCAGAATGGTTAGCTTCTCTGCTGCTGCTGCAGAATGGTTGCTTCTCTGCTGCTGCTGCTGCTGCAGAATGGTTGCTTATCTGCTGCTGCTGCGGGAATGGATGCTCTATGCTGCTGCTGCTGCAGAATGGTTAGCATCTGCTGCTGCTGCTGCTGGAATGGTTGGCTGCTGCTGCTGCTGCTGCAGATGGTTGGCTATCTGCTGCTGCTGCTGCTGCAGAATGGTTGGCTATCTGCTGCTGCTGCTGCTGCTGCTGCTGCTGCTGCTGCTGCTGCTGCTGCTGCTGCTGCTGCTGCTGGAATGGTTGGCTGCTGCTGCTGCTGCTGCTGCTGCTGGAATGGTTGCTGCTGCTGCTGCTGCTGCTGCTGCTGCTGCTGCTGCTGCTGCTGCTGCTGCTGCGGGATGGTTGGCTGCTCTGCTGCTGCTGCTGCTGCTGCTGCTGCTGCTGCTGCGGAATGGTTGGCTGCTCTGCTGCTGCTGCTGCTGCTGGAATGGTTGGCTGCTGCTGCTGCTGCTGCTGCTGCAATGGTTAGCGTCTGCTGCTGCTGCAGAATGGTTGGCTTGCTGCTGCTGCTGCTGCTGCTGGAATGGTTGGCTATCTGCTGCTGCTGCTGCTGCTGCGGAATGGTTGGCTGTCTCTGCTGCTGCTGCTGCTGCTGCTGCTGCGGAATGGTTAGCTCTGCTGCTGCTGCTGCTGCTGCTGCAGAATGGTTGGCTATCTGCTGCTGCTGCTGCTGCTGCTGGAGATGGTTGGCTATCTGCTGCTGCTGCTGCTGCTGCTGCTGCTATCTGCTGCTGCTGCGGTGGTTGGCTATCTGCTGCTGCTGCTGCTGCTGCTGCAGAATGGTTGGCTATCTGCTGCTGCTGCTGTTGCTGCTGCTGCGGAATGGTTGGCTGCTCTGCTGCTGCTGCTATTGCTGCTGCTGCTGCAGAATGGTTGGCTGCTCTACTGCTGCTGCTGGTTGCTGCTGCTGCTGGAATGGTTGGCTGCTGCTGCTGCTGCTGCTGCTGCTGGAATGGTTGGCTGCTCTGCTGCTGCTGCTGCTGCTGCTGCTGCAGAATGGTTGGCTGCTCTGCTGCTGCTGCTGCTGCTGCTGCTGCAGAATGGTTGGCTATCTCTGCTGCTGCTGCTGCTGGAGAATGTTGTTGGCTCTGCTCTGCTGCTGCTGCTGCTGCTGCTGGGAATGGTTGGCTATCTGCTGCTGCTGCTGCTGCTGCAGAATGGTTGGCTATCTGCTGCTGCTGCTGCTGCTGCTGCTGGAGATGGTTGGCTGCTGCTGCTGCTGCTGCTGCTGCTGGAATGGTTGGCTGCTCTGCTATTGCTGCTGTTGCTGCTGCTGCTGCATGGCAGATGGTTGGCTATCTGCTGTTGCTGCTGCTGCTGCTGCAGAATGGTTGGCTATCTGCTGCTGCTGCTGCTGCTGGAATGGTTGGCTTTCTGCTGCTGCTGCAGAATGGTTGGCTCTCTGCTGTTGCTGCTGCTGCTGCTGCAGAATGGTTGGCTATCTCTGCTGCTGCTGCTGCTGCTGCTGCTGCTGCTGCTGGAATGGTTAGCATCTGCTGCTGCTGCTGCTGCTGCAGAATGGTTGGCTCTCTGCTGCTGCTGCGGAATGGTTGGCTATCTGCTGCTGCTGCTGCAGAATGGTTGGCTGCTCTGCTGCTGCTGCAGAATGGTTGGCTCTCTGCTGCTGCTACTGCAGAATGGTTGGCTGCTCTGCTGCTGCTGCAGAATGGTTGGCTATCTCTGCTGCTGCTGCAGAATGGTTGGTTTGCTACTGCTACTGCTGCTGCAGAATGGTTAGCTTCTCTGCTGCTGCTGCCACTGCAGAATGGTTGGCTTCTCTGCTGCTGCTGCTGCAGAATGGTTGCTTCTCTGCTGCTGCTGCAGAATGGTTAGCTGCTCTGCTGCTGCTGCAGAATGGTTGGTTTGCTGCTACTGCTGCTACTGCAGAATGGTTAGCTGCTCTGCTGCTGCTGCTGCTGCAGGAATGGTTGCTTCTCTGCTACTGCTACTGCAGAATGGTTGCTTATCTGCTGCTGCTGCAGAATGGTTGGCTGCTCTGCTGCTGCTGCTGCTGCAGGAATGGTTAGCTGCTCTGCTGCTGCTGCTGCTGCAGAATGGTTGCATCTGCTGCTGCTGCAGAATGGTTGCTTATCTGCTGCTACTGCAGAATGGTTGCTTATCTGCCTGCTGCTGCTGCTGCTGCTGCAGAATGGTTGGCTCTCTGCTGCTGCTGCTGCTGCAGAATGGTTGGCTATCTGCTGCTGCTGCTGCTGCAGAATGGTTGGCTGCTCTGCTGCTGCTGCTGCTGCTGCTGCTGCTGCGGAATGGTTGGCTATCTGCTGCTGCTGCTGCTGCTGCTGCTGCAGGAATGGTTGGCTATCTGCTGCTGCTGCTGCTGCTGCTGCAGGAATGGTTGGCTCTGCTGCTGCTGCTGCTGCTGCTGCTGCTGCTGCTGCTGCAGGAATGGTTGGCTATGCTGCTGCTGCTGCTGCTGCTGCTGCTGCTGCTGCTGCTGCTGCTGCTGCTGCTGCTGCTGCTGCTGCTGCTGCTGCTGCACCGGATGGTTGGCTGCTCTGCTGCTGCTGCTGCTGCTGCTGCTGCTGCTGCAGAATGGTTGTTTCTGCTGCTGCTGCTGCTGCTGCTGCTGCTGCTGCTGCTGCTGTTGCTGCTGCTAGAATGGTTGGCTATCTGCTGCTGCTATTGCTGCTGCTGCTGGAATGGTTGGCTATCTGCTGCTGCTGCTGCTGCAGAATGGTTGGCATCTGCTGCTGCTGCGGAATGGTTGGCGTCTGCTGCTGCTGCTGCTGCTGCGGAATGGTTGGCTGCTCTGCTGCTGCTGCAGGAATGGTTGGCTATCTGCTGCTGCTGCTGCTGGAATGGTTGGCTCTGCTGCTGCTGCTGCTGCTGCTGCTGCTGGAATGGTTGGCTATCTGCTGCTGCTGCTGTTGCTGCTGCTGGAATGGTTGGCTTCTCTGCTGCTGCTGCTATTGCTGCTGCTGCAGAATGGTTGGCTATCTGCTGCTGCTGCTGCTGCTGCAGATGGTTGGCTATCTGCTGCTGCTGCTATTGCTGCTGCTGCTGCAGAATGGTTGGCTGCTCTGCTGCTGCTGCTGCTGCTGCAGGAATGGTTGGCTGCTCTGCTGCTGCTGCTGTTGCTGCTGCTGCTGCTGGAATGGTTGGCTTTCTCTGCTGCTGCTGCTGGAATGGTTGGCTATCTGCTGCTGCTGCTGCTGGAATGTTTGGCTTCTCTGCTGCTGCTGCTGCTGCTGCTGCAGAATGGTTGGCTATCTGCTGCTGCTGCTGCATGGATGGTTGGCTGCTCTGCTGTTGCTGCTGCTGCTGCTGCGGAATGTTTGGCTGCTCTGCTGCTGCTGCTGCTGCAGAATGGTTGGCTGCTCTGCTGTTGCTGCTGCTGCTGCTGCTGCGTAGATGGTTGGCTATCTGCTGTTGCTGCTGCTGCTACTGCTGGAATGGTTGGCTATGCTGCTGCTGCTGCTGCTGCAGAATGGTTGCTTTTGCTGCTACTGCAGAATGGTTGGCTGCTGCTGCTGCTGCTGCTGCTGCAGGAATGGTTGGCTGCTGCTGCTGCAGAATGGTTGGCTGCTCTGCTGCTGCTGCTGCTGCTGCTGCTGCTGCTGCATGGAATGGTTGGCATCTGCTGCTGCTGCTGCTGCTGCAGAATGGTTGCTATCTGCTGCTGCTGCTGCTGCTGCAGAATGGTTAGCTGCTCTGCTGCTACTGCAGAATGGTTGGCTGCTCTGCTGCTGCTGCGGAATGGTTGGCTGCTCTGCTGCTGCTACTGCAGAATGGTTGCTTTCTGCTGCTGCTACTGCAGAATGGTTGGCTTCTCTGCTGCTACTGCAGAATGGTTGCTTCTCTGCTGCTACTGCTGCTGCTACTGCAGAATGGTTAGCTCTCTCTGCTACTGCTACTGCAGAAATGGTTAGCTTCTCTGCTGCTACTGCAGAATGGTTGCTTCTCTGCTACTGCTACTGCAGGAAATGGTTGCTTCTCTGCTGCTGCTGCAGAATGGTGGTGGTGGTAGTGTAGATGAGAGTAACTATTTCTGCAATATTAATAATGCTAAGTAGTGCTATTTGTAACTAAGTAGTCTGTAGTAATAATAATGAGTAATTGACTGTAGTGAGTAAACTATTTCTATAATGTGTAGTAGTAATGAAAGTGGAAAAATGTCTAACAGTAATAGCCAATAATAGTAATGGTGTAATTGAAAGAAAATAACTATTTCTGTGATATTAGTAGTAGTGAAGTAATATTTCTGTGTAATAGTTAGTAATAGTATTTCTGCTCAAGTGGTAATAGTAGATGAATGGTAACTATTTCTGGTGGTATAGTGAATGAATAACTACTTTCTGTGGTGGTAGTGAAATGCTATTGGTAGTATGAAAACAGAAGTATTTATGTGATAGTGGTGGCTAATATTTCTGTGCTAAGTAATGACAAAAATAACTATTTCTATGCTAACAAGAAGAGTAAAATATTTCTGTAGTAATAATGACAAATCTAACTTTATTTCTGTAAGTAATGAAAAATAACTATTTCTGTGAAGTAAATAACTATTTCTGTGAAAATAAGAAGTATTTATTTGGTGTAATAGAAGAAATAACTTATTTCTGTAGTATAATGAGTAAACTATTTCTGTAATAATAATATGAAATAACTATTTCTGTAACTTAATTAAGAAATAATGCTATTTCTGTAATAATAATAAAAGTAACTATTTCTGTAGTGCTGAAAGAAACTATTTCTAATGTAATGTCTATATATTGGTGTTAGTGGTTCAGAAAGAACTGTTTCGGTAGCAGTAGTAAAACTGATGGTGGTTGTGGGGGAAATAACTGTTTCAGTGGTTGTAATGCTACTGGTTGTAGTAGCTGTAGATACTGGTAATAAAATATGGATGTAATATATATGTATATTTTTTATTATTTGTGATTTGAATTGAGGATAATATGGCGGGGTTTTCTTTTCTTGATGTTGCAGAATGGTTAGCTTCTCTCTACTGCTACTATTGCTACTACTACTGCTGAGAATGGTTAGCTTCTCTGCTACTACTACTATTGCTGCTACTACTGCAGAATGGTTGGCTTCTCTGCTACTACTACTACTGCAGAATGGTTGGCTTCTCTGCTGCACTGCTGCTGCTACTGCAGAAATGGTTAGCTTCTCTGCTGCTGCTACTGCTACTGGAATGGTTGCTTCTCTGCTGCTGCTGCTACTGCAGAATGGTTGGCTTCTCTGCTGCTGCTGCTGCTGCTGCTGCTGCTGCTGCTGCTATTGGTGCTGCTGCAGAATGGTTGGCTTCTCTGCTGCTGCTATTGCTGCTGCTGCTGCAGAATGGTTGGCTCTCTGCTGCTGCTGCTGCGGAATGGTTTAGCTGTCTGCTGCTGCTGCTGCTGCTGCGGAATGGTTGGCTGCTGCTGCTGCTGCGGAATGGTTGGCTGCTCTGCTGCTGCTGCTGCTTGCTGCTGCTGCTGCTGCTGCCGGAATGGTTGGCTGCTCTGCTGCTGCTGCTGCTTGCTGCTGCTGCGGAATGGTTGGCTGGCTCTCTGCTGCTGCTGCTGCTGCTGCGGAATGGTTGGCTGCTGCTGCTGCTGCTGCTGTGCTGCTGCTGCTGCAGATGGTTGGCTATCTGCTGCTGCTGCTGTTGCTGCTGCTGCTGCTGCGGAATGGTTGGCTGCTCTGCTGCTGCTGCTATTGCTGCTGCTGCTGCAGGAATGGTTGGCTATCTGCTGCTGCTGCTGCTGCTGCGGAATGGTTGGCTGCTGCTGCTGCTGCTGCTGCTGCTGCTGCAGAATGGTTGGCTATCTGCTGCTGCTGCTGCTGCGGAATGGTTGGCTATGCTGCTGCTGCTGCTGCTGCGGAATGGTTGGCTGCTCTGCTGCTGCTGCTGCTGCTGCTGCTGCTGCTGCTGCTGCTGCTGCTGCTGCTGCTGCTGCTGGAATGGTTGGCTCTGCTGCTGCTGTTGCTGCTGCTGCGGAATGGTTGGCTGCTCTGCTGCTGCTGCTGCAGAATGGTTGGCTTGCTCTCTGCTGCTGCTGTTGGGAATGGTTGGCTGCTGCTGCTGGTTGCTGCTGCTGCTGCGGAATGGTTGGCTAGCTGCTGCTGCTGCTGCTGCTGCAGAATGGTTGGCTGTCTCTGCTGCTGCTGCTGCTGCTGCTGCGGAATGGTTGGCTCTGCTCTGCTGCTGCTGCTGCTGCTGCTGCTGCTGCGGAATGGTTGGCTGCTCTGCTGCTGCTGTTGCTGCTGCTGCTGCTGCTGCAGACTGGCTGCTGCTGCTGCTGGCTGCTGCAGGAATGGTTGGCTGCTCTGCTGCTGCTGCTGCTGCTGCTGCTGGAATGGTTGGCTATCTGCTACTGCTGCTGTGCTGCTGCTGCTGCTGCTATGCTGGAATGGTTGGCTGCTGCTGCTGCTGCTGCTACTGCTGCTGCGGAATGGTTGGCTGCTCTGCTGCTGCTGCTATTGCTGCTGCTGCTGCGGAATGGTTGGCTGCTGCTGCTGCTGCTGCTGTTGGCTGCTGCTGCTGCTATGGTTGGCCTGCTCTGCTGCTGCTGCTGCTGCTGCTGCTGGAATGGTTGGCTATCTGCTGCTGCTGCTGCTGCTGCTGTTGGCTGCTGCTGCTGCAGAATGGTTGGCTGCTCTGCTGCTGCTGCTGCAGCTGCTGCTGCTGCTGAATGGTTGGCTGCTGCTGCTGCTGCTGCGGAATGGTTGCTGGCTGCTGCTGCTGCTGCTGCTGCTGCTGCTGGAATGGTTGGCTATCTGCTGCTGCTGCTGCTGCAGAATGGTTGGCTGCTCTGCTGCTGCTGCTGCTGCAGGAATGGTTGGCTGCTCTGCTGCTGCTGCTGCAGAATGGTTGGCTATCTGCTGCTGCTGCGGAATGGTTGGCTATCTGCTGCTGCTGCTGCTGCTGCAGAATGGTTGGCTGCTCTGCTGCTGCTGCTGCTGCTGCTGCGGAATGGTTGGCTCTCTGCTGCTGCTGCTGCTGCTGCTGCTGCTGCAGAATGGTTGGCTATCTGCTGCTGCTGCTTTGCTGCTGCTGCTGCTGGAATGGTTGGCTATCTGCTGCTGCTGCTGTTGCTGCTGCTGCGGAATGGTTGGCTCTGCTGCTGCTGCTGTTGCTGCTGCTGCTGCGGAATGGTTGGCTGTCTCTGCTGCTGCTGCTATTGCTGCTGCTGCGGAATGGTTGGCTGCTCTGCTGCTGCTGCTGCTGCTGCTGCTGCTGCTTGAATGGTTGGCTGTCTGCTGCTGCTGCTGCTGCTGCTGCTGAATGGTTGGTTCTGCTGCTCTGCTGCTGCTGCTGCTGCTGCTGCTGCTGCGGAATGGTTGGCTATCTCTGCTGCTGCTGCTGCAGAATGGTTGGCTATCTCTGCTGCTGCTGCTGCTGCTGGAATGGTTGGCTATCTGCTGCTGCTGCTGCTGCAGGAATGGTTGGCTGCTCTGCTGCTGCTGCTGCTGCAGATGTTTGGCTGCTCTGCTGCTGCTGCTGCTGCTGCGAATGGTTGGCTGCTCTGCTGCTGCTGCTGCGTAAATGGTTGGCTCTCTGCTGTTGCTGCTGCTGCTGCTACTGGACATGGTTGGCTATCTGCTGCTGCTGCTGCTGGAATGGTTGGCTCTGCTGCTGCTGCTGCTGCTGCTGGAATGGTTGGCTTTGCTGCTGCTGCTGCGGAATGGTTGGCTGCTCTGCTATTGCTGCTGCTGCTGCTGCTGCATGAAATGGTTGGCTATCTGCTGTTGCTGCTGCTGCTGCTAGAATGGTTGGCTATCTGCTGCTTGCTGCTGCTGCTGCTGCAGAATGGTTGGCTATCTGCTGCTGCTGCTGCTGCTGCTGGAATGGTTGGCTGCTCTGCTGCTGCTGCTGTTGCTGCTGCTGCTGCGGAATGGTTGGCTATCTGCTGCTGCTGCTGTTGCTGCTGCTGCTGCGGAATGGTTGGCTCTGCTGCTGCTGCTGTTGGCTGCTGCTGCTGCGGAATGGTTGGCTATGCTGCTGCTGCTGCTGTTGCTGCTGCTGCTGCGGAATGGTTGGCTATGCTGCTGCTGCTGCTGCTGCTGCGGAATGGTTGGCTGTCTGCTGCTGCTGCTGCTGCTGCTGCAGATGGTTGGCTGCTCTGCTGCTGCTGCTGTTGCTGCTGCTGCTGCAGAATGGTTGGCTGCTCTGCTGCTGCTGCTGCTGCAGAATGGTTGGCTGCTCTGCTGCTGCTGCTGCTGCGGAATGGTTGGCTCTGCTGCTGCTGCTGCTGCTGCTGCTGAATGGTTGGCTGCTGCTGCTGCTGCTGCTGCTGCTGCTGCTGCTGGAATGGTTGGCTGCTCTGCTGCTGCTGCTGCTGCGGAATGGTTGGCTGCTACTCTGCTGCTGCTGCTGGAATGGTTGGCTGCTGCTGCTGCTGCTGCTGCTGGAATGGTGGTTGGCTGCTGCTGCTGCTGCTGCTGCTGCGGAATGGTTGGCTGCTGCTACCCTGCTGCTGCTGCTGCATGTAGAATGGTTGGCTATCTGCTGCTGCTGCTACTGCTGCTGACTGCTGCAGGAATGGTTGGCTACTCTGCTGCTGCTGCTGCTGCGGAATGGTTGGCTATCTGCTGCTGCTGCTGCTGCTGCTGCTGCTGCTGGAATGGTTGGCTGTCTGCTGCTGCTGCTGCTGCTGCTGCAGAATGGTTGGCTATCTGCTGCTGCTTGCTGCTGCTGCTGCTGCTGCAGAATGGTTGGCTGTCTGCTGTTGCTGCTGCTGCTGCTGCTGATGGTGGTTGGCTGCTGCTGCTGCTGCTGCTGCTGCTGGTTGGTTTGGCTGCTGCTGCTGCTGCTGCGGAATGGTTGGCTATCTGCTGCTGCTGTTGCTGCTGCTGCTGCAGAATGGTTGGCTGCTGCTGCTGCTGCTGCTGCTGCTGCGGAATGGTTGGCTGCTCTGCTGCTGCTGCTATTTGCTGCTGCTGCTGCGTTAGATGGTTGGCTGCGCTGCTGCTGCTGCTGTTGCTGCTGTTGCTGCGGAATGGTTGGCTATGCTGCTACTGCTGCTGCTGTTGCTGCTGCTGCTGCGGAATGGTTGGCTATGCTGCTGCTGCTGCTGTTGCTGCTGCTGCTGCTGCTGAATGGTTGGCTATCTCTGCTACTGCTGTTGCTGCTGCTGCTGGAATGGTTGGCTATCTGCTGCCTGCTGCTGCTGCTGCTGCTGCTGCTGGAATGGTTGGCTATCTGCTGCTGCTGCTGTTGCTATCTGCTGCTGCTGCTGCTGGCTAGCTGGAATGGTTGCTGCTGCTGCTGCTGGCTATCTGCTGCTGCTGCTGCTGCTGCTGCAGATGGTTGGCTGCTGCTGCTATGGTTGGCTATGCTGCTGCTGCTGCTGCTGCTGCTGCTGCTGCTGGAATGGTTGGCTGCTCTGCTGCTGCTGCTGCTGCTGCTGCTGCGGAATGGTTGGCTGCATGAAATGGTTGGCTCTGCTGCTGCTGGAATGGTTGCTGCTGCTGCTGCTGCAGAATGGTTGGCTGCTGCTGCTGCTGCTGCTGCTGCTGCAGGCGGTTGCTCTGCTGCTGCTGCTGCTGCTGGAATGGTTGGCTGCTGCTGCTGCTGCTGCTGCTGCTGCTGAATGGTTGGCTATGCTGCTGCTGCTGCTTTGCTGCTGCTGCTGCAAGAATGGTGGCAGAATGGTTAGCTGCTCTGCTGCTGCCACTGCAGAATGGTTAGCCTCTGCTGCTACTGCTGCTTCTCTGCTACTACTGCTGCTGCTGCTGCTGTCTACTGCTGCTGCTGCTGCTGCTGCTGCTGCTGCAGGAATGGAATGGTTGGCTATCTGCTGCTCTGCTGCTGCTGCTGCTGCAGATGGTTTGCTGCTGCTGCTGCAGAATGGTTGGCTATCTGCTGCTGCTGCTGCTGCTGCTGCTGCTTCTGCTGCTGCTGCTGCTGCTATCTGCTGCTGCTGCTGCTGCGGAATGGTTGGCTATCTGCTGCTGCTGCTGCTGCTGCAGGAATGGTTGGCTATCTCTGCTGCTGCTGCTGCTGCTGCTGCTGCAGAATGGTTGCTGCTCTCTGCTGCTGCTGCTGCTGCTGGGAATGGTTGGCTCTCTGCTGCTGCTGCGGAATGGTTGGCGCTGCTGCTGCTGCAGGAATGGTTGGCTATCTGCTGCTGCTGGATGGTTGTATCTGGCTGCTGCTGCTGCTGCAGGAATGGTTGCTGCTGCTCTGCTGCTGCTGCTGCTGCTGCTGCTGCTGCTGCTGCTGCGGAATGGTTGGCTGCTCTGCTGCTACTGCTGCTGCTGCTGGAATGGTTGGCTATGCTGCTGCTGCTGCTGCTGCTGCTGCTGCTTTGCTGCAGAATGGTTGGCTATCTGCTGCTGCTGCTGCTGCTGCTGGAATGGTTGGCTATCTGCTGCTGCTGCTGCTGCTGCTGGAATGGTTGGCTCTCTGCTGCTGCTGCTGCTGGGAATGGTTGGCTGCTCTGCTGCTGCTGCTGCTGCTGCGGAATGGTTGGCTATGGCTGCTGCTGCTGCTGCTGCTGCTGCGAATGGTTGGCTGCTGCTGTTGCTGCTGCTGCTGACTGCGGAATGGTTGGCTGCTCTGCTGCTGCTGCTGCTGCGGAATGGTTGGCTACTGCTGCTGCTGCTGCTGCTGCTGCTGCTGCAGAATGGTTGGCTGCTCTGCTGCTGCTGCTGGCAATGGTTGGCTGTGCTGTTGCTGCTGCTGCTGCTGCTGCATAGATGGTTGGCTATCTGCTGCTGCTGCTGCTGCTGCTGCGGAATGGTTGGCTATCTGCTGCTGCTGCTGTTGCTGCTGCTGCTGCAGAATGGTTGGCTATCTGCTGCTGCTGCTGTTGCTGCTGCTGCTGCAGAATGGTTGGCTATCTGCTGCTGCTGCTGCTGCGGAATGGTTGGCTAGCTCTCTGCTGCTGCTGCTGCGGAATGGTTGGCTATCTGCTGCTGCTGCTGCTGCTGCTGCTGCTGCTGGAATGGTTGGCTATCTGCTGCTGCTGCTGCTGCGGAATGGTTGGCTGCTCTGCTGCTGCTGCTGCTGCGGGAATGCTGCTGCTGCTGGAATGGTTGCTGCTGCTGCTGCTGCTGCTGCTGCTGCTGCTGCTGAATGGTTGGCTATGCTGCTGCTGCTGCTGCTGCTGCAGGAATGGTTGGCTATGCTGCTGCTGCTGCTGCTGCTGGAATGGTTGGCTGCTGCTGCTGCTGCTGCTGCTGCTGCTGGAGATGGTTGGCTGCTCTGCTGCTGCTGCTGCTGCTAGATGGTTGGCTATCTGCTGCTGCTGCTGCTGCTGCTGCTGGAGATGCTTTGGCTGCTGCTGCTGCTGCTGCTGCTGCTGCAGAATGGTTGGCTGCTGCTGCTGCTGCTGCTGCTGCTGCTGCTGCTGCTGCTGAATGGTTGGCTATCTGCTGCTGCTGCTGCTGCTGCTGCGGAATGGTTGGCTATCTGCTGCTGCTGCTGCTGCTGGAATGGTTATCTGCTGCTGCTGCTGCTGCGGAATGGTTGGCTCTGCTGCTGCTGCTGCTGCTGCTGGAATGGTTGGCTGCTGCTGCTGCTGGAATGGTTGGCTATCTGCTGCTGCTGCTGCTGCAGAATGGTTGGCTATCTGCTGCTGCTGCTGCTGCTGCTGCTGAATGGTTGCTGCAGGAATGGTTCTTATCTGCTGCTGCTGCTGCTGCGAATGGTTGGGCTCTGCTCTGCTGCTGCTGCTGCTGCTGAATGGTTGCTATCTGCTGCTGCTGCTGCTGCTGCAGATGGTTGGTCTGCTGCTGCTGCTGCTGCTGCTGCTGGAATGGTTGGCTGCTGCTGCTGCTGCTGCAGGAATGGTTGCTGCTGCTGCTGCTGCTGCTGCTGCGGAATGGTTGCTGCTCTCTGCTGCTGCTGCTGGAATGGTTGGCTTCTCTGCTGCTGCTGCTGCTGCAGAATGGTTGCTGCTGCTGCTGCTGCTGCTGCAGAATGGTTGGCTATCTGCTGCTGCTGCTGCAGAATGGTTGGCTGCTCTGCTGCTGCTGCTGCTGCTGAATGGTTGGCTGCTCTGCTGCTGCTGCTACTGCAGAATGGTTGGCTGTCTGCTGCTGCTGCTGCTGCTGCTGCAGAAATGGCTGCTGCTGCTGCTGCAGAATGGTTGGCTTGCTGCTGCTGCTGCTGCTGCCCGGAATGGTTGGCTATCTGCTGCTGCTGCTACTGCAGAATGGTTGGCTTCTGCTGCTGCTGCTACTGCAGGAATGGTTGGTTGCTGCTGCTGCTGCATGAATGGTTGGTATCTGCGCTGCTGCTGCTGCTGCAGAATGGTTGGTTCTCTGCTGCTGCTGCTGCTGCTGGAATGGTTGGCTATCTGCTGCTGCTGCTGCTGCTGCAGAATGGTTGGCTATCTGCTGCTGCTGCTGCTGCTGCGGAATGGTTGGCTATGGCTGCTGCTGCGGATCTGCTGGCTGCTGCTGCTGAATGGTTGCTGCTGCTGCTGCTGCTGCAGAATGGTTGGCTATCTGCTGCTGCTGCTGCTGCTGCTGCTGCTGCTGAATGGTTGGCTCTGCTGCTGCTGCTGCTGCTGCTGCTGCTGCAGAATGGTTAGCTATCTGCTGCTGCTGCTGCAGAATGGTTGCTT